>NW_015168652.1:3464885-3465659 GCF_001447785.1 Gekko japonicus | reverse complement strand
GGTTTCTGTCAGAGCTCTCTCAGCCCTACCTACCTCACAGGGTGTCTGTTGTCAGGAGGGAGTTTGTAAGGGAGTTTGTAAGCCACTTTGAGACTCCTTTGGGTAGTGTAGGGCAGGGTATAAATTCGATCTCTTCTTCTTCCTCAGGAGAGAGAGCGTATTCTGACAGGGAACAGTGGCTGGAGTGGGTGGGGAAGAGGAGTAGCCTCAGCACTCGGCCAATGGCATGCAAGTACTCTTGAGTAGCGGCTAATGGGTCAATGGCTGATGGAGCGCACTGTGGGTGGGACTCAGGCAATGCAGCCAGTGGATAGGGACAGCTTCTGAGTGACACATCATGGAGCCAACTGATTTAGGAGTGTGTGGAATGTTCAGAAAGTGCCACCCCACTACTCAATTATATATAAGGAAAGATTCCTGCCAGATATATATGTGAAAGATAATTAATCCCATTTCAACAGTTTCTTAGAAAAATCAAACTTCTTACTTATGGCCACTAGAGGACCCTCTCTGTATAGAAAATATAAATTCTGCTGCTCTAATCCTTATACTAATAGCCAAGTTGCCCCCTCCGTGCGGATACTTAAATTAGCACGGAGGGGGCAGCTGGGGGGCCGGGGGAGGTTTGTGCACACGTGGGCCAGTCCCCACGTGTGCACAAAAATAAAAAAAGTTAAAAAAAATTCGGGGGGATGTTAAAATCCCCCCGAAAGTGCAAGAGCGTCTCCTGCGCGTGCGCAGGAGACGCTCTGCGAACGCTGCCGCCAGGTGGGT
>NW_015168652.1:3444346-3464511 GCF_001447785.1 Gekko japonicus | reverse complement strand
GCCAGGTCTACCCACTTCTTCCCACTACAGTGGTAGACCTGGCCTCTGGAGTCTGGAGGCCAGGTCTACCACTATAGTGGGAAGAAGTGGGTAGACCTGGACTCCGGAGGCCAGGTCTACCACTGTAGTGGAAAGAAGTGGGTAGACCTGGCCTGCGGAGTTCGGAGGCCAGGTCTACCACTGTTGTAGGAAGGTGTGGGTAGACCTGGACTCCGGAGGCCAGGTCTGCCAATATAGTGGGAAGGGGTGGGTAGACCTGGCCTCTGGAGGGGGGACGCTCCAGGGCAGGGGGGTAATTGAGCCAGGGGGTGGACGGGGGTGGAGGAGATGGGAGAACCGGCGGGATAGGGGGGGAACTTACCTCCTCCTGCTGCTTCCTCCTCTTCCTCATAGTTGTGGAGTTCCCCCTCCCGCGAGTATCGCGGGTCCCCCCCTTGTTAAACTAAATTGTCAACTGTCTTGTGAGTTATTCCTCCTAAGCTTGAGAAAGCATTTACCAAGGTTGCTATTATGTAAGTTGGACCAAACATGGAGGTGCTTTCTAAAGCTTAGGAGACCTGGCCCATATAGAAACTGAATAAAGTTTGCCTGTTAAGAAATTGCAATGAGACTTCCTGTAGTGGCTTTTTGTTCCTGAGGAAGAACCAGAAGTCCAAAACACTGAACTATACCTAGGAAAAGTGTTGATATTTATTCCAGACTTCGTTGTTTCCCTTTGAGAAATTTCTATTCTGGACTTTGTTCTTTCCCTTTGGGATATTGTGGACTTTTGTATTTTCCTATGATGGATTACATGTGTTGAATTACCTTTGTGTTGAAGTCTCTTTTTGTTAACTTTGGTGCGGGTTTGTGCAGTACACAGTTGTTATTTGCTGTTTTTTTGGCCATTGTTTACTGTGGACTGTATTATTGTTGTTGTTGTTAACCCCCGTATTCTCACCTTTCCCTGCTTCCTTGTCTCCTTCCCAGCCACCAACTAATGTACATTTTATCTGCCTCCCATTTTCAGCTATATTTATTATTTACTTACTTCATTTATATCTTGCTTTTCACCCCAATGGGGAGCAAAAACATCTTCCATCATTCTTTTATTCCCCATTTTATCCCCACAACAGCCCTGTGAGGCAGGTTACACTGAGAATGTGTGACTGGCTCAAAATCATCCAGCAAGCTTCCATGGAAGAGTGGGGGATTCAAACCTGGGTCTTCCAGATCCTTGTCTGCAACTCTAAGCACTCTACTACACTGGCTTTTTTGTAGTCACTGCTGTTGAACAAGTAATAGACAGTTGAATCTGGGGGAGTCATGCAAGTTGGGTGCTACCAAGTTACCAGGGAGTTGCTGCTGGGCCTGGCCCCAAACAGTTCTCTCTCAAAGGCTATAACAGCACTGACCCCCTCCCCCTTTTCTTTCACTGACAAAGAACAAGCCTGGAATAGTAGCAGTACTGTTGTTGCTGCTCAGCAATGGTCACTGAGGGCATCTGTTTCTTAAAGCTACAGGTACTGCTTCTATCATTTGCGGGGGGGGTTTAACCTCACAATGTATTTTTTTTTAATTTCAGATTTTTTGTGCAACCTGGGGCTTTTCTCAGGTTTGCAGAAAAATCCTTCTTGTGTGCTCATGGCTGCAATATCCAGATTTAGGTATCCACAGATTTAGCCATATAGAGAAGTTGATATATTGGCTAAGTAGAGAAGTAGATCAATTTGATTATTGAGCAACGAACTGTGTTTTGTGGCCGTTTCACAAATTATGCAGCAAAGGGAAACCAAATTTACCATCAGACCTCCTGGATTTGCCTCTCCCTTTCCTCCTTTTCCTCCTCCTGGACTTGTGATCCCCCCCCCCCCGAGAGTGATTGGTTTTTTTCAATGTCATTCTTCTGTGATCTAGTTGGGCAAGCACAAACAAGTTGCTGTAATATGAGTTATAGCAAAGCGAGCATATAAAATATTACAGCTAGAATAGGTGGTCGGCAAAAATCATCTTCTATTTCCACAGAATATGACTAAATAATTTGCCATTTTGTGTGAAACAACTTACATGTCATGTTACCAATTTAATTAAAAGGTGGCTTTGGAGGGTGTGGCATTAACAGCAAAGATGGCAGACATGTAGAGGCTGAGCTCTGCACCTGACTCCCCCCCCCCCCAATCAACTTTATATTGGCAGACAAACCGATGTTTTGAATTCCAGAGTATGAGCAAACCTGGTAGACAAAAAATGCATTCGCAAACTACAGGAACAAAGCCTCTAAAAAACTTTTTGAATGCAGGAGATACTTCTCCATTTATTTTTATTTTTAATTCTTTGAATGATAAGTTCAGAATTAGCAGATAACTTGTAATAGCAATCCTTGATTCACCACAAACTTAATGATCGTTTTGTAATTGTTTTTCATTCATGCTTTACTAAGTACTGCATTGTATTTCATTTCAATTTTCAATAAACAGTTTACAATTAAAAATTAAATTAAAAATTAATTAAAACATTAAATTAAAAAATACAAGAAATTCTTTTGAAGTATCAGTGTGAAATTTCCATCAATATTTGAATGAATTTATTACTTGTATTTTGGTTTTCTGGATGTGAGCGGGCAGGCGGAAACTGCTCCTCCTTTCCTGGGTGTGATCTAACAGAGCTGTTCTTCTGTTCCTGATTAAGCATTGATACTAGGACTCCCAAAATGTTCTACTAACTCTGAATGTGAGTGATTGTTGTAATGTATACAAACAGTCTCTAGGGGCAAGTTTCTGCTTGGCGTGTCCTTTATTTTTTGGCCCTCAAGGGACCTGTATGCAAGTGTGTGGCTGAGCAAGCTGATTATGAGGCTGACTGAAAGAAGGCCCAGCCAGAGAGAATGGGACAGAGAGCTAAATAAAAAGAAAAGAAAAACCTTTTTAAGTTGAAGGAAAGATGATGTGTCCTTTTCACAATACAACAGTATTTTTTTTCCCAAAGCATACTACATCTGCCAGTTTCATAGTTGTTGCCACTAATGGCTGAAACTGTGCAAAAGCAAGCCGTAGGAATCATCTACCTGTACACTCCCATTTCAAGGATTCTGAAAGCAGGGGCATTCTCTCCTGACAACGTCCTCTGGATTCTATCAGGAAATTCTGCACCCATTTTCTTTATATCTGGGAAGATTAGGTTTCATATCATGAGAAATGTCCATATTCAAATTTAGGAGATAAGTAACCCAGAAAATTCAGGGTGACAGGGGGAATATGACATAAGGCTGAATTGGAAGTGATTTGTTATAACCATGTTTTCTGTAGTGATGAGTGTGGGGCACACTTTAGGCATTCCACATTGTCAAATAGAGACATTTCTCTACCTGACCTCATCCCTGTATATGGAGAAAGGCATTTATGACGGTGTTTGAAGCTGAAAAATAGCAGAGTTGTTGTAGTGGAGTATTTACAGTTTATTTACACAGCTTATATACATACACAGCTTGTAGCAGTTCAGAATATTCACTGACAAAGTGCTTTGCATAACAACAGTACCCATAAAGGCAGTCCTGTACAAAGAACTCATTACAATATATACATACATTGACCAATCACAGTACAGTCCTGTACTCTTGCTGAGTCATTCTGACACCTTCAGATATGATGCAACTTTGGTGTCATATGACCTCTTAGCTGTCATTCCAGATCATCTAGATCTAACTCATGTTCCATGACATAGCTGTGATCTTGCCTATATTGACAATTTAGTGCATCTACAATGGACACTTTCACTCAGTGGCAACTCCCATGGTTGCAATGGGTTGGATCCAGTCTAAATTTTCCAGTGGCAAAATGGAAATTTCCTGCCTCCCTTCCCACTGCAGACCACTGATTTCTGCAATCAGTGCTGCTCCTGGGGGATAGGGGCCGCGAGGAATGACAAGAAGGGCATCTGTAGCAAGAGGGAAAATTTAGACTGGATCTGAACAATGACTCTGAAATGTGCCACTGTGACTGTGGACATCGCTGTGGAGAAATCATGTTAGGGTCACCAGCCTCTACCGAGATCAATTCCCCTGGAAGAAATGGCAGGTTCAAAAGGCAGACTCCACAGTATTACATCTCCACTGAGCTACCTCCTCTTCTCAGGCTCTGCCCTCCCCAGGCACAGTTCCCAAATCTGCAGGAATTTCCCAAGCTAGTGTTTGCGACCCTAGAATATGTGCCTCTCTAATGGTGTATTGGGACAAGATTGTACAGAAAATCAAGTAGTTGTTGCATTACGTTAACCAGTTCTAAGACCGCTGTTGTCAAAGATGCTTATTACCAGAAAGTGTAAGTGTAATCCATATTTGGTTTGCTCTGAGAATTTCTCTTCAGCTATTATTTCCACTAGTGGTTAACTTAACTTGTTCAGAAGCTTTGGTTTGGTTGTTTCTACAGAGTAACGTTAGCCAGAGTGTAGCCTTCAAGTCTGCCAGCTGAGCTACAGTGCATGTTTGCATGCACCAGAGAAAAATGTCTGGTGCAAGCCTACAAATCTAAGTAGCTTTTATAATGGATTTTTTGGTATTGTTGCTTTCACTGATTTCCGGCACCTAGCAAGACAAAGATGTCCATGACCAACAGTCCAGTTCTAAGCAGAGGTGCACCTTTCTAATTCCATTGATGGGTTTATAAGTGTTTATGGCTGCGGTCACACGGCCAGGGAAATGCGGGGGGGAAGCGTGGCTGTTTCCCCCGGGGAAAATCAAAGCGCGGTTGCACGATCAGACCTCCCATGGAGGTCCCGTGGAGGTTCCGTGGAGGTCCAGTAGTTATGGGGAGGTGCGGATCACACGGCAAAGAAGCAGGGCCTCGGGGCAAAGAAGCGGGGGCCGCGCGCCGAGGGAAGGCGAGGAGGGGGCTGCCAGAGACAGCCGGCCAAGCGGCGCTGGGGAGAAGAGGGGCCAGCTGCCGACTGGGTGGTGTGGCATCGTGTGTCGGGCACGGCGTTTTCCCCACCAGTGAGGCAGGCAGGGGGTGGGCAGTAGGTCTGGAAGGGCACCGGTCCGGGGAGCTGGCTGGTGGGGTGTGCGAAGAGGGCACAGCAGCATGGCCCAGCCCCCTCCGCCCTGACCGCCCCTCCGCCCAAGCAGACGTCCTACTCTGCCGCCCCCCCTCTTCTGGGCTTCATCTTTCCCCCATCTGTCGCTCCCCACCTCAAGCCATGCACTCGGTGCTGTCTTCTGGCTGCTCTCCTCTTCTCTGCAGGACGTACGTTGTGTTTTTTTAATTAAACATCCGTTTGCGCATGCTCCGTTCGGCAATCGTGGAGACTCGAAAAAAAACAACACCTTTTAGCTAGGGGACATGGGCGGGCGCTGGAACTTCCTCCGGAAACACGGTCATACGCCCGCCCTTGCCCCGCGGTTTCTGGAAACTAGTACCTCCACGGTACTAGTTTTTTACAGCGCTGCTTTGGCGTTTAGCCACGGGTTACCGACGGGAGCTCTACACTTGCCAGATGTTGCCCTGTGATCGCGCCAGGAAACTCCGCCTCTCTTCCGTCTCTGAAGAGTTGCTTATGCTCCGTGTGACCGCAGCCTATGTCTGTTTAGGATTGCTGTGCAGGTTGACAAAGCATGTATCCAAGAAAGCCAACATAGGAGAGGAGACCAAAAAAATTACATCAGCACCAGGCAAATGAGCTACTCAATTAACAAAGATAAGAAGCATTAAACCATCAGAAAACTGATTTCAATCTGCATTGACAGGGTGACTCTTATCAAAAACATGTGGTTGCCCTTGGTGGAAGAGATCTCTTTCTGGTTTTCTGGTTATTTTCTGGTTAACAAACAGTTGACTGTTGTTAACTGGCCTTGTTTGGATATATTGATCTAAGTGCTTCGAGTCCTTTAGAAGAGCCTAAAGGAAATCCCATTGTAATCCCAATTTATTCATTAAGTGAATCCTCTTTTTAGTACTAATCACATTATAGGCACTCTTATTTTTTGAAGCTCTACATTTTATTTTGTTTTGTTTTATCCCTGTGCTGGTCAGTAAGGCTCAAATGTTTTTACTCCGGTTGTCCTCTTCAAGACAGCCAAGAGCCAAAGAAGGCGTTTAGGTATGCCCACAGGCTTGGTCATGACCAGGGGGGTGTTTGCCATTTTCTTTTTTTAAAAAAACAGGAGACCATTGGGCCAAACTGCAGTTATCATTTGGCATTGGAGGGGGAGGGTTCAGCTATTGAGAAATGGAAGCCTTGGGCAGGTGTCACTCAATCAGGCCCGTAGCCAGAAAATCTTCAGGGGGGGGGCACTGGGGGAATCTGTGGGGTATGACATCACTTCTGACATCACAAAATTAAAAAATAAAAGTACAATAAATACACTCCACCTGGAGCCTGTAGTTGGATGGCTGCTGTTGGACTGTAGGAAAATCTTCTGTGGGAAAATCTTCTTGTACAAAGCAGTCCTTGGGGTTCACTCCTTCTACCAGGCCAAAACTTTTTTTAAAGTTTAAATTCTTAGTGGAGAACCAGTCGTGTGTCTGCTTCCCAGTAGGAATGCTGAACATTCACGTAATACTTAGAGTCTTCAGAGAGCTTTAGGGAGACTGACTTTTACAGCTTGAGAAAGTGGGCACAGACTGACTGGCTGGAGAACTTGCCATGGGACTGGCCCAGAATCTTCTCCCCTTCCCTCCTGGCTCAGGTAACACAGGAAGCAGCTGCAGCAGAGTCACACAGGAAGCGGCTGCAGTGGAGTCACGCCAATCAGAGTGCTCAGCAAAGCCCACACTTCCCTCCCACAGGGAGGAGTGTCCTGTCTGAGGAGAAGAAGGTGGCTCAGGCAGGACCAGGCCAAAATGTCACAATGGAAAGTTTAGAAAGCAGGAGGCCGGCAGATTGCTGCTGCAACTGCTGCCACCGGCCTGGGTTTCCAGTGGCATGGTTTACCTTGCACTCAGCTGGCAAAAAATAGCACCTCTGCAGCAGATGGGCACGCACACTTGGCTTTGCAAAGCCAAGCCCAGGGGCTGCTAAATATAGTGCGTGGGGGTGTTGAAAACCCCACCCCTCCCTCCCATGGGGCGGAGCATCCCATCTGAGGAGAAGAAGGCAGCGCAGGACTGGCGCGCATGTTTGGCTTTGCGGAGAGAAGCCAAGGGGCTGCTAAAAGTAGTACATGAGGGTGTTGAAAACCTCACTCCTCTCTTCTGCAGGGAAGAGCATCCCACCTGAGGAGAAGAAGGCAGCACAGACTGGACCAGGCATGGTGCGGCTTAATCTAAACATTTTTAAAGAAAAATCCAAGTTGGAGGAAAGAGTTTTGTGGGGTGTGGCTGGCAATTAAGGGGGCATGACCTTGATATGCCCCACCATGGCTATGGGCCTGCTCTCAATATGAGGGTCAATGGTCTGGTTCAGTCTAAGGCAGCTTCATCTGTATGTAGTTCTTGGGTCCTGCCGAAGATCAATAATAAACCCAAATGACCTCTGGGGTGTTTTTCAGACTGCAGCTGACTTTTGTGTTTTTGCATGTGTTGTGCTGCTTCTGATGATTGCACTATTAGTGGGATCCATTCAGACTTCTCTTCAGGAGTTCCCAGGGGTTTGCTTTTTTTTTTGGACATGCACTGAAGCGTTGAAACATTTCAGCCACCTTCTTCATTCACCTTCTTTACATGAGAGTAGCCCCATTTACTCTTGTGTAAAGTGCAGTAGCTGAAGCACAAAAGATAATTTATTTGCACCACTGGCTTTAGTATTGAAGAAGGGGACATGATCCTGACTTTCTCAGGCTAGAGAGAGAGAGAGAGAGAGAGAGAGAGAGAGAGAGAGAGAGAGAGAGAGAGAGAGAGAGAGAGAGAGAGAGAGAGAGAGAGAGAGAGAGAGAGAGAGAGAGAGAGAGAGAGAGAGAGAGAGAGAGAATGTGTTTGCTCTCAAGGCAGAGCAAAGAGGAAGGTGCCCCAATGCAAATTTTAAAAAAAGTACCCACACCAACCTATTCTTTCTGGGTGGATTTTGGAAGGCTGGTGGGTTGTGCCAGAAGTCGCTAATGCAAAAAACTTAGTTCAGATTACAGAGCAGAGGCTTTGTTGCAAATACATTACGCTTTTTAAAAAGTGCAGGAGAAATCAGTTTTATCAGGAATGGGGAAGATATGAGAGAGTGCTGGGCAGGGCCATAGCCACAAGGGACAGGGGCAGGGACGTTGGGACAGGGGAACTTAATTAGATTAATTATATTACCATGTTGTTGCTAAGGCAGCAATTCATTTGGCTTAGCGCTCGAATCCAGTGGGAGGAGGTTGCCTTAGGTAAAAGGGAGGTGAGGGGCACAGTTAGGGCTGCCAAATGCCCCCGGGGGGGTGGAATTCCCCCCGCTTTCGAGCCCCGATTTCCGCTCCCGCGGAATCGGGGCCCGGGGGAAACCCCACCCCCGCGTGCGCGTCACCCGGAAGTGACGTCGCACGCTGGGGGCAGGGCCACGCCATTTGAGGGGAAAACAAAGAGTTTTCCCCTCAAGTAACAATGGTATAGGGTGAAAATTTTAAATTATGCACAATCACGTTTACGTCACAAAATTTAAGATCAGAAATTAAATGAACATTAAGACAAATACAGTCAAGAGTACCATTTCTGAACAATTGGATCTAAGTGACCTGTTTTACCAAAGCCATAGGGTATCCATCACTGGAGGAATATCCTGCAACTTGGAGAGATAGGATAGGAAACCATATTGAGGTAAAGTTGGTATCCGAGAGTTTAGCCATAATATACAGATCCCACAACTTTTTATGCCATTGTGAAAGAGTGGGTGTCATTGTCATTTTCCAGTGTGTGGAAATGACAGTCTTAGCCACAAAAAGCAGTATAGAGATTCTTTCTACTATGTAGAGACTCCCACAGTCCGCAGCCCAACTGTTCAAACAAATATGTTCAGATGTAAGATCAATATCTATAGTACCAAAGGATTTGATCTGATCTAGTACTTCTTTCCAGAAGGGGATAATTTTGGGACAGAGGATCCAGCAATGCATATGGTCTCCTATACTGCCACATTTTTTCCAACATTTTGGATTGTACGATGGGTTCATGTGTGCCAGCTTTTGAGTTAGATACCAGTGTGAAAGTATTTTGAATGTTTGCAGCTTCATGGAAGTAATTCTGGAGTGGAATGGGGGAGATGTCCAAATATGATCCCATGAGTCAGCTGAGAGAGTGAGGTTACAGGCTTTATGCCACATATTTTGGTAAGATATCAGTTCTGTATCTTTCAGGAAAACCAGCACTTTATGTACCGGTACTTTAGAGATCAGACCTTTTTGTGATATATTAATATTTTTGAGAAAAAATAAATTGATAATTAGAAAAAAAAAGCCAAACACTAAAATATAAAGATGTAAAATATAAATGCTAAGATTTTTAAAAGTGCTACTTCCATAGCTAAGTGAACCTTAGATAGATTTCCAGTTGAAGATTACTTTTCACGTGAGAATGAAGATGGCAGGAAAGGAACCATTGGCTTTGTCTTTAGATGACTTTTTTAATTAAAAAAAATCTGTATCACCACAAGGACTTTGAGGTAAATTTAAAGTCCTACTTATATTTACTGTATGGTAGTAAATGCACTCTACTTTTCACTTAAGTGTCTCTGACAACTGACTACAAACTCCAAAGTTAGAGAGTGGGAGACATTTATTAACCATTTGGAACTTGAAATGAGGGGAAATATGTATTATAGTGAATGAAAGTTTCATTTATTGCTGGCTGACTGCATTTTTCAACAGTCCTGTTTCTCCAACTCCAGGAAAACAGTCAATGAAAACCAAAATACGACTACGCATTTTCACATATGAGTATTGATTTGGCACTAAGTCATTTTGAGAATCTTTTGGCAGCAATTCACAGCCCTTTTATTCCTGAGGAATCATGTTGTAGTAATGGGAATCATTTCAGTAAGTGCAAAAGCACAATTTGAGCTACCATATTTTATGAAACTGTGTGTTTAGCACTTTCTGATAGCCTTTGTGATAGCTGTGGTTGAATATCTACAATGTAGGAAGTGTTTATAGCTAATCATCAATGAAAAGCTTGGGGCCCTGACCTGGATAGCTCAGGCAAGCTCAATCTTGTCAAGATCTCCAAAGCTAAGCAGGGCCAACCATGGCAAGTATTTGGATGGGAGACCTCCAAAGAATGCCAGGGCTGGGAAGCAGAGTATCAAGCTACTTCTCTGGATGTCCTCCATGCCCCAGTAGGTGTCATCAGAGGTTGCCATGACTTCCAGGACTATTCAGGGTATTTAAAACATTTTATGACAAGCTAGAAATATCATTATCCATACCACTTTATTTGCCAAATTAATGTGTTGCATCAATTCTTGTTGCATTTCTAACTGGAATATATAATATGTTGACCTGTATATATTTAATTAGCCTGATACCCGTGCTTCACTACGGTATTTAAGTTCCATAAATCCAGTTATAATACAGATCATGTGAAGTTTGAAAGGTAACATTTGTTGTAGGAAGACTGTAGTGTAAAGGATGAAGTGAGACATACATAGTGTTGTGGGGGGGAAGGTTCTACTGAAGGACCTCTCTGTAGACCACAGTGGTGGTTCTGCCCTCAGGTGCTAGGATCACCAGGCTGCTTGGTGAGCTCACTCTGGAGCAGGCTCCTAGAAAGGTCCTTCACTATCTCCCCATGAACTTTCATAAACTCAATTGCCATGCTGGCTGTTATGAGAAATGTCTACTCAGGGGTCTTGAATCGCAGATTTCTGTAACTGTCCTCAAGTGTCTGCAGTCTCTTCTAACTGTGTTTTTACCTCAGAACATTGAGATCCACAGCTAAGCAATCAGAGGGAGGTGGGTGCAAGCAGGCAGGTTTTACCTCAGAACTCTGAGCTATACAGTTGACCAATCGGGGGTGGGGCAAGGAGGCAGCAGCCTGCCAGGCACAAGGAAAACAACTGGGGAAACACATTTTGCCCTTTTTTACCCTCTTGGGGGTTGTGTTTCTCAGAAATCTCTTCATAGTGGGGGTTTATGTCATGGTAGGAATGCACTCTCTTTATTTTGGGTTTCTTGGTGCAGGGATTTGGCTTGGGCATTGGATTGGGGAGGTTTGCAGGGCATACCTTTATTTATTTATTTATTACAAAAATGCTTCTCATTAATGTTACATTTAGGAAGTAGAATATAACTACATATTCAAAACAACATCTGAGCAACCAGATATTGAGCAAGTTCATATGAACTTTTTTTTTTTACCCCATTGGGATATGCAATAGGGAGTAAGTATTGTAGTCATTTTGTATCCTGTGAGATGTGCATTTTTGCCTAAACTGTTTTAACTGTTGACTTTTACTGCACTTGTGCCTTAATTGTTTTAACTTCTTGTATTTTTATCGCACTTTTGTGCCTGTGTAAGCAGCCCTGAGTCCGCATGCGGGGAGGGCGGGGTATAAATAAAATGAAATAAATAAATAAAATAAATGAACCAATTTTCTAGAACCCACATTGTGAGAAGTCAAATAACCTAATACAGGTGACATAAGGATCCAATAGGATTCTACCTGCTCTAGTACTTTGTGACTCTGGGCTGACTCATCAGTATGACCAGTTTGTCAATCAGGTCCATGCTAAATGGATCTCAGATTGCTCATTTCTGGCTGCCATCTTGATAATCCACCTGCTTGATTGTCTGTGTGCTTCTGGAGAAAATTTTTCCTGCCCCTTTACAAGACACTCAAATGGGATGTTATTTACCAGGTGATGTTATTGACCTTGATGCCATGAAACACTCAGTCTACACATTTCCACACATTAAGCCTCTATGAAAGGGTCAGGACTTTCCCCCCCTCCAGGATTGTTGACAACGGATCACTACCCACTTCACTTATCTGGCTTGCCTGTAATTTTCTCTGTGAAGCCCACCAGCCCTGACATTTCTTGCAGACCAAATCTTAGGCTGTGGCCCCGTGTTCTGTCCTCAGAGATTTTAGAGTCAGTGCATACGAAAAAGGAGGAGACCGTTTTAAATCGCTCCTTGTAGAAGCAATCTCTGTTGCTTTATCCTCATCACCAGCCTTCAAAAAACAAAGTGGGGGGGGGGGTACAGCAACAGAATGTTTGCAGCTTTTGCCCAGAACCTCATTCCATTATAACCATGCCATGGATTTTGTCGTCTTTAAGTTAAAATTTATCTTGCTCATTTTCTGTGTAACTGTTTACCTTTCTATGTTTGTTAATGACTATATTTAAGTTTTGTTGTCTTCACTTTTTGAATACATACACTTTACTCTGTTCACTGAGAGGGCTCTCAAACTGTATTTTATTTTTAAAGAAGCCAAGCACCATTTGTGCTTCCTAGAGAAGCTGGGATCTGGGGCCAGGAAGCATATCTGAAATGCTCCATGGCACAGTTGTGCCAGGCCAGTTGGAGAGAAGGGCTGTGCCCAAAGTTGCACTAAGCTCTTGTTTATCAGAGTTCTCCAGACTGCACAGAAAGCTGCTTTATGCTGGCAAAACCCCAACATGTGGAGAACTCTCCTTCAGTGCATCTCCTTCCACTACTAATACAAACAAAAGACTAGTTTGCTGCATTGTCAGATGTAAAGAAATTTTGAAAATTGAAAAGAGAAACGTATAGCTGGCTGTCTCAAGTACAGAAATGGGCCTTTTGAATAGCTGACAATCTTTGCTCTATGCAGAATTCACTGAGTGAAATGAATCGCCTCGGATATCCTTTTACCTCAATTCCTATTGCTCCACAATCAATTATCTCTGTTCTTAATAGTTTTATTTACACCCCATGATTCATGCTTCAGTTTTTCTGAAGCGCCTAACTAAATTTGAATCCTTAGTGCCACAGACTCTTCAACAATATTTGGCCATGATAAAGCAGAAGACAATCAGAGAAAGGCAAGTTAAAAATATCAAAACCAATAAATATGTTCTAAATAAATGCATAGCAAACACTTAGCACAGCAGATAGTAGCGGATGCATAGCCAGGATTTAAAAAAAAAAAATTCACGGGGCCTTTAAATGTTGGGGAGCACCCACACCCACACACACCAGCACACACATGCCAAGTGAGCAGCCCCACTCCCGCCCGTCCCTGCAATTAGCCAGGTGCACACATGCCCTCCTCCAGGTGGAGAGGATCATGGTCTCAGAGCAAGGCAATCCCGAAAGCACCCTTTCCTGAGGCACAGTACTCAGTGAGGCTGACTTCCGGGATCTGCACTTCCAGACATGGCGCAAAGAGCCAGGGCTGGCCTCTAAGCCTTGCTCAGGCACTGCAATTGACCCATGCTCTTTTTGCACTGGAGCGGGGACGGTCTAAGCTTATCAATGGTGGAAGCGGTAAAGATCCAGGACTGACCTGCAAGCCTCACTCAGAGGCTGCATTTGACCCATGGTACTCCCCCCCCTTTACACTGGAACAGGGAAGCTGTGAGCTCCTTGGTGGCGGTGGCAGCACTCTCCACCAGGCTCAGTAAAAAGTTGGGAGGCCTGGGGGGTAAGTCAGGGGGCCTTGCCCCAAGATGCCCCACTGTAGCTATGGGCTTGGATAGTAGTACAGTGTTAATTTCACTGTTTTCTATCTCACTTTTGAATCATTTTGCCCAGGAATATTTTTTAAAAATCCAAATGGGACATTCCCCCCCCCCAAATGAATAGCTTCTGTTGTAGTTTAAGCTGTGGGAGAGGATAGATCGACATAAAGATGATGTTCCACTGAGAAATAAAGAGCATCCTGCAGAGTGACTCCTTCCTGTCTGATTTAAGTCCAGAAAGGAAGGAAGGAAGAAACCAGAATAGGAACAAGGCAGAACACATTTCTGTGGCTTATTTTTCTTCATTTCTCCCATAATTCTTAAACACCAACCAAACATTTAACACTTTTTTTTTGGTCACTCTGGAGCCACATGACATTTTGTTTTAAAAAATGGCCTATTATAGGTTGAAAGCATTGACGTTTAAATGGTTTTTTCCTCCAAAGACAATTTATTAGGATATAGTAAAAAAAAGTTCAAACATACTTCAAAACTTATACAGTTATATATACATCCCTCCTCCCTCCCCCCCCTTCTCGGCTTCCCACAGTGCTCCAACCTCCAGCCCAATTCTTAAATTTTCTCCATACCTCCTTTCCCCCTTGTTCATATCCACAGGTAACTTATCCTTCAACTGTTATTCTTATACATTTATCTATTTTCTACTATCTTTTAATTTTCAATAACTCTCAAAGCAAAGTAAATTGTCCTTTTCATCCCAGTATTTCTCCAAATATTCTTTAAAGTCTTTCCAGTCTGCAAAAAAATTCTTCTGCTTCCAAATTATTAAGTTTCCTTGTCATTTTATTCATTTCAACCATAAAAAGTAGTTTTTTAATCCATTCCCCAATTTCAGGGACTTTATCTTGTTTCCAACATTGAGCAAGATTGATGTTTAAATGGGTATCAAAAGCCCCCTTGTTACAGCAAGCTGGCCTTAAAATAAACCCTCCAGTTGAGTGGGATATTAAGGGCTATGTAGGGCCAGCCCTGACCTCGATGGCCCAGGCCAGCCCAATCTCATCAGATCTGGGAAGCTATGCAGGGTCAGCGCTGGTTAGGGCTTGGACAGGAGACCACCAAGGAAGTCCAGAACTGCTGTGCAGAAGCGGGCCATGGCAAACTACCTCTGCTCATCTCTTGCCTTAAAAACAATACAGGGGGTCACCATAAGTCAGCTGCGACTCGATGGCACCTTTCACTGCCATGGAAGGCAGGAATCAGAGAACCGTAAGTAGAGTTTGGATTGTGAGGTAGAGTTTTCCTGCTTCCTCCTTCCTGTGACAGCCTCCCGAGCTGCCCAGAAAGCTGTTCCTTAGGTCAAGAGACCCTTGGAAATGGCAAGTGATAGGTTAAAATTGCCTATGGCTGAGGGAGGGAAAACACAAATCTCAGATGCCCTAGAGGGCCAGCAGAACACTCAGACAAGGGGAAATTGGATCCAACCTATATTGATTTTTGAGATGGCCATTGGCTAGGAGTTTGAGCATCTCAACCAGCTAGCTATAAATTATCAAAAATTATACATATAACTCAACAGCAGCACAAAGAATATTGACACAAAAGATTGAAAATACATTAATCAGACCAGTTGTAGGAAGGTATTCCATACTGTGGTGCCGCAACTGAGCAAGCCATCTTCTGTGCCCTCTCTGATTTCACCATCGCAAGAGAAGGATCTTGAGATAAGGCAGGCAGAATTGTATTACGTGAGACCCCAAGCCATTTAGCACCTGGGCAGAGCAATCCTCTGCTGCTCCTGCACTGTAGCAGATGGCCACGGCATAACTGCGGTGCTGCTAGTCCTCCCATTCTTCATGGTCGGGAATTTGCAGGCAAGTGAGAAATCATGCATTGACTCTGAGAACAATGATAAAAGTAGTTGTGCTACTTTCTGGGCATTTGATCTGGGCATAACATTGCTATGATTTATTTCTCTGGTGCTGCCAGTGGAATCCCCTCCCTGTTTTTTCTGCATTTCTCCTTTGGCTCCTGCCCTAGTGGGAATACTTATGTTGTCGGCAAGCTTGTGTGATTGCTGGAAGCTGAGAAAGGGTGAAAAGGAAACCTGTGTTGCCGGACTGGATTTGTTTGGTCCATCTAACTCACTCCAGCTCCCCTTTTAGATCTCCGTGAGTTCTGGACTTGGATATCTGGCACAGTCCAGAGGAATTTCACTCCTCCAGGTATATCTAGTTATGACAGAGATATTGCAATAACCACTAGCAGGGCTTTTTTTGTAGAAAAAGCCCAGCAGGAACTCATTCGCATAACAGGCCATACCCAACAGCAGGGACTAATTAGCATATTAGGCCACACCCCTGACAGCACAGCTCATTCGCATATTAGGCCACACCCCCATGTTACCAGAAGTGTGGCCATCCAGCCACACCCACCTTTTTGCTTCTTATTCTCTTTACCTTGTTTGTTGTCAAAATCCAGGGCTTTTTGCATGTTAGGCCACACCCCCCTAATTGTAGCCAATCCGAATGGGTTTCTGCTGTTGGGTGTGGCTTATTATGCTAATGAGTTCCTGCTGGGCGTGGCCAACTTGGGAGCCAGCCGGAACACTGTTCCTGTGCGTTCCTGCCCAAAAATAGCCCTGGCCACTAGCATCTGTTGGCTGCCTGGCCAGAGGGCAAAGGATGGCTCCTGGGTCAGTACAGTACTTTATGTTGTCATTAAACAGTCAGTTTTAAAATACATATTAAGAAGTAAACTACAACCATCAAACACAGTAAGACTAAAAATGTTTTTCTAGCCTTCCTCATAGCAAAATCATCCAAAACTTCATCAAAATTTGTTTGTCTAAATTTGTCACTTTCAATGTACAGAATGCTCAGTGCGAGCAACCTCTCTCTCTCTTTTTTTTTAATCCCCTGAGAACAGGGTAGCTTTATTAATTTTTGTTTCACCTACATAACTACATAACTACCAAGGAGGAAAAAGGAAAAGGGGAAAAGGGGGAAAAAAATAACAAACCAAAATAATAAAACCCCGGGATACAGACAGTAAATAAAGAAACCCACACTATAACTAAAAACCCAAGAAAGGAAGGTCTTTTACAGTTAGTATACGGTTAGTCATAAAACTTATAATTCTTCGTTTAAGTCAATGAATATAGGCGTTAGTGAGTCCATTTTAGTAATTATCAATTTTCTTCTCAGTGTGCACAAAGTCTCTTTCATCCACGTCAGTTATAAATCTTTCAGTTCATAAGGGTTACTTGGGTACTCTTAGCCGCAAGTCATACGTGTCTCTGGCCGCGCCTCCTTCTTGTGCGAGCAACCTCTCTTGAGACATTGTGGCCCTTAATTCATTTTTAGTTCTTTTGAGTCTTGAAAAACTCCTCTCTCCCAAGCAGTTAGTGACCATAAAGCTAAGAAATAGCCACAAGATTGCTTCCACATTAGGAAATGCCATCTGAATTTTTTTCTTTGTATACAGAAGAGAAGAAGAATAAAAGATTGGATTTATACCCCGTCGTTTACTACCCGAAGGAGTCTTAGAGCAGCTTACAAACTCCTTTCCCTTCCCCTCCCCACAACAGACACCCTGTGACGTAGGTGGGACTGAGAGAGCTCTTGATAGAAACTGCTCTTTTTCAAGAACAGCTCTTATCAGAACTACGGCTTGCCCAAGGTCATCCAGCCAGGTGCAAATGAAGGAGTGGGGAATCAAACCCGGTTCTCCCAGATTAGAGTTCACGCACTTAACCACTACACCAAACTGGCTCTCAGTTTGATAATTTGATAAAGGTCTGTATGAGACAGAGAGTGCACTTCTGTAAGTCTATGGCTTTGTCTCACGTACCGGTGAAAGTGTAAAGTTCATCAATAAGTTTCAGGTCAATATCTTCTGGGTATGCTTCCATCAACAGTTCAACACATTGCTGAATTTCTTGCTTAGATGTTGATTAGCAAGAATGGAAAACAAGTGTGCAACATCACTGCACACAGTACTTAAACTGGCTTCAAGTACATAGGAATAAAGGATTTTATCCTAAACTTATCTGTTGAAGAAAGTGCATCTAAGGCATCAGGTGCACTTCTGTCATTTATTTGCCATTCCCTTACTCTTTGTCTCCTTGTTTTGCAGTTAACATTTGGCAAGGTGGCTTTTGCTTGTTTCTCAAGCTCATCAACATTTTCTCTAATTTTCCTTTAAAAATCCAGAAGTGAACTGTACAAACTTGCACAAGAACTCAATAACAGGTCTGATTTCTGAAGGGCTTTGCTGACCTTGTGAAAATGACCTAGCACACGGGTCCAACAATGCAGCATAAACACAAATTCCAGTTGTTCCATTTCTGCAAAAGCTTGTTAGCTTGAAGCCTGGTCTCCCCCTTCCCATTAACGTCAGAGTATGAATGACTGAGGGCATCAGTGATAGCACTGTAACTTTCCAAAACAGCTTCTGTGGCTTTCTCGTGTGCATCCCACCTAGTGTCTGACAAACATTTAGGCACTTTAGACTGAAGTGGCAAAAATGATTTTAACTGCCCATCTCTTTGTGGAGGATGAAAAGAAGGTATAAATTTCATTGATAATGCCAAAACAGTTCACTGCATCAAGGCAGCAATCCACAGCTGAATGGCCCACCAGATTTAAAGAGTGACCTGCGCATGGAATAAATCTTGCAAATTTTTTTAATTATTTTTTGCTGCATACCATTGTACTCCCCAGCCATGTTGGCAGCATTATCATAAGACTGCCTGCGGCATTTTCTAGAGTCAATTTCAAGCTCAGTAGTGAAATAGTTGAACACTAAATCAGTCATGCTTTCTCCTAAGTGGTCTTTTAGCGCAAGGAAAGTTAAAAATCTCTCAGTTGGCAAACCATCTTCAGGTGATACATATCTGATAATTAAAGTCAACTGATCAGTATGTGAAATGTCAGGAGTGGAATCTACTGAAAAGCTGAAATATCCAGCCTTTCTCACATCAGCCAAAATTGCATCCTTAACTTTTTTTGCCATGAGTTGAATCATTTCCTCACAGATAGTTTTTGACAAATAAGAAGGGATTGCCTGATCCAGAATGTCCATACCGATTGATATGAGCAAGTAAAAATGGATCAAATTTTGCCACTAGTTCTAAAAGGTCAAGATAATTATTTGGAGATCCGAAGTGTTCATTGTCTCCTCTGAATGGTAAGCCTCTTTCTACAAGAATGCATATTACAGCAATAATTCTCGCCAGTACTGCTGTTCTGCTTTTATTTGTTCCTCTAGCTTGGAAGTTAACGTTTGCCCTTGCTTCCTTGTTAGGTAGGCCAACATGGCATTCTTATGCTTCTCTGAGTTTTCATGAGTTTGGATAAGATGGGGGTTTTGCCAGTCATCAAACCCTTCAGTAGCTAAAGCTGTGGAAGAAGATGTAAGGTTTGGAAAGAGTTTACAAACAAAGCAATAAATCTGGCCTTTTGAGGGAGAATATACATGCCACTCTCGGCTATATGTTTCCCTATTTGCTTTTGTTGAATTAAAAAAAGAGCTTTTGTGCAAAGCCTGCTGGACTGCTTTTTGTACAGTCGCTTCGAATTTGAAAATGGTCCACAACGATGAGGGAGAGCGTCCCCTCTCTACCCAATAGGATACTTCCTCATGTGATAATTCTGACCACAAACCAACATCTGTTACAGTAGATCTATGTTTGGCATTATCTTTATCTGCATCTGGAACACCTTGGACTTGGCCTATCTTACCAGGTGTGAACTGCAAAATCTGACGATTTACATTATTTTCTTGTGGCTCTTTAGCCTCTCCCTGTCCAGTAAGTGACTCTTGAATTAGTTCTATATTTTCATCATGGCTGCTTCCTCATAATCAGCTTCCTGTTCCACATCCTGCTTCGCTGTTTCTCTTTCAGAGAGGTTTTTGTCTGGTTGCATGCTAGTAGTTGGCTCAGGCTGGATAGCTTCACTGCTGGCTGTTGTTGCTTCAATGAGTGGTTGATCCATGAAAGCAGTGATTGGTCTTAACTTCATTACCATAGCATTTTCAAGTCTCTGTCTCTTGCGCTTGCTAGCACCACTTTCAAATCTTTTACTCATGCTCAGATTAGAATCTAAAAATAAAAAGTAAAATTAATCTTCAACTGGATAAACACATGGATCACAGGTCCATCAGTGGCTATTGGCACAAGGTATAGATGGTTGCTGCTGAAGGGTTACAGAATTCAGTTTTCCACTGTGGTGAAACGGGTACCCACCCTCAGCCCTGGGGCACTGAGTAGCCGGTTTGTGGCTCGTGAGCCCTGCTTCACCTTCCAACCTCCTTGGTGGGCTTCTGTCCCTCTTCAGTAGCTGCCACTACTCACTGACTTCCCTATGCCTTTCTTGAGGGGCAGTGAGACCCCTCTGGCTGACTCCTGGTGTTTGGAGATGAAAACCCCTAACTTTGGGTTTCTCCTGGAGGGTTGGCACCTGCACATTTTGGGCTTTTCTCCTCCCAGGAGGACCCTTCTTAAGGCACTGGTAGTGGGCAAAGTGGGGGAGACTCTGTGGTCAGAGCACCAGATTGGGGTTTAAAACAAAGAACAAAGATTTTATTGACTATTTACAAGTAACAGGATTTTAAACACAAAAAGGCACTTTAAATCAAACACAGAAAGGAAAACACCACCGGGCGCAAATAAAATTTTATT
>NW_015168652.1:3423676-3444084 GCF_001447785.1 Gekko japonicus | reverse complement strand
CAAACACCAGGCTCCCATCCAACAATCAATACTAGCCATTTAAAAGAGCCAACTGCCAAAAAATGTTATATAAAATAAATATGTAAAACTTTGATTAGCTTCTGCAATGTCTTTAGAACAATTAATCTACTATTAATGTATGAAGCAGTATTGTTTGGATTTATTGGCATGACAATTGACACCATCAATATTTCTTTTCATACCCAAGAAGTTCTGAGAAAGAGGTTGCAAGTGCATGCTGTAGGCACCGACAGGGCTCTGTGAAGTGTGAAAGATAGACTTCCTTGCCTGGGAGGGGTGAGGCCAGTGCCAGTCACATGTGCTTGCTCTGTTCAAGCCAAGGAGGAGGGAAGGAATGGAAGGGACTTGGGAGAGCTTGCTTGCCTGGTCTATCTGCCCCAGCCGGCCACCCACTTACACTCCTCCACTGATTAAAGTGCAGCACATACCACTACTGACCTGACCCTTGAGCTGGGGAAAGCTGTGCAGCA
Source organism: Gekko japonicus (assembly GCF_001447785.1). NCBI lineage: Eukaryota > Metazoa > Chordata > Lepidosauria > Squamata > Gekkonidae > Gekko > Gekko japonicus. Next base: position 3,443,593 of record NW_015168652.1, on the reverse strand, counting down.
GCTAGTTGTTGACTCTGGGCTGCTGGCTCTGGAGTCCGTACTCTGAATAGTGGCACCAGGGACCTAGAAGGAGCAGGGCTTGTCAGTCCAGCCCCTGCACAGTCTCATCAGGGCTGGCCTGAAGGCAATTGGAGCAAATTGGCCAAATTGGGCCCCACAGGCCGCTCCTAGGGGGCCCCCCGCACCAGGGCAATCTAGATGGATTTTATTTATATCTCTAAGATTCTGAAGACTTTGGCGGTAAACTGGGGCCCCACAAAAAAATTTCCATTTGGGCTCCAGAGTTTCAAATTGAGCCCCACTGCCTGGCCAGGAGTCTCATAGTTGCTGGGCCTGAGTTGCCCTGCCCTGGCATGAAGTCTTGGGTTTGCAATTTTGGGAGAGGGGAGACTGCCTACTGGGTGGGCAGGGCTGTGGAGGCCCCCTAGATTTAGAAGCCCTAGGCTTCAGCCTACTTAACCTATACATAAATCCAGCACTGGAGACCAGAAAAGGAAGACTCTGAAGAGGAAGGCAACAGCAAACCACCTCTGTTTCACACTTGCCTTGAAAACCCTTTATTGGGGGTTGACATATGTCAGTTGTGATTTAACAGCACTTAGTATGTACATAGTTCTCATCTCTGGTTGCTGTTTTGTTTTTTCGTAGACAACTACTACGGTACTCCAAAGCCTCCAGCAGAGCCCACCCCATTGTTGTTAAATGTGACCGACCAGATACTCCCAGGTGCAACACCCAGCGCTGAAGGCAAACGCAAAAGAAATAAGTCAGTGAGTAATATGGAGAAGACAGGAATAGAGCCACCAGAGGAAGAGGAAGAAGAAAGGCCTGTGGTGAATGGGAATGGCATGGCAATCACACCAGGTCAGTGCATTTATCCTCATTTTAATAATCCAGGTGAATTCTTGTTTGCAATAGAAAATGAGTCTCTTTAGTTTTTTTTAAGTTTAGTATTTTAACTGGTTTTATGTTACATTGGAAAAATTGAAAAAAATCTGTGCTATACATTTTGGGTGAGAAAAAGCTTGTATCAAGAAGTATTTCATTCATTCTAAAAGAGAAAATAGTTCGTCCTTTTTCAGTGCTCTCCCAAATTCCCCAATTTCCTCATTGGAAAAATTAAGGAAGTCCTCAGACTTTTCATGCAGTGCATTTGAAATGAGTGGAATGCTTTTTAAAATGAGTTTTCTCACGCAAAAAGGAAAATATTTCAAAGAAGTTTTTTTCTTCTTCTACTGCTCCCCCAAATTTCCCTTGGGAAAATGGAAAAAGACCTCAAACTTTTTCACTTCATACATTTTAAATGTGAAAAACCTTGTCTTAAGAAAAAATTCACTTATTCTTAAAGAAAAAATATTTCATAGAAAATTATTTGTTAGTAATCCCCAAAATTACCTCACTGGCTGTCATACTTACCTGGCAGGAGAGATTCTCTTGTGATTGGCAAAATGGGGCTCCCAGAGTGATTGTCATTCACTGTATTTTGGTGTGTTGACCCATGCAATTTCCCCAGCTGTGGGAAACTTGACTGTATTATTTGTGGATACATGCAGTACTCACTTTATTGTTAAACCTAAATTAATTTTACTGACTGAATGACATAAAATGCATCATTTATAATTTGGTTAGCATATAAAATTGTACTATTTAACATATAAATTCCTTAGTTGTTTGTAAGAAAAAATATAAATATATCCAGTACTTGATTAACAGTTGCAAAGTTCTGCACTCTATACTGCCTTAGCACATGTTTCTTAATTTTTCCCATTTGAGAGGAAGGAAAATTTTTAGAAAGATAGAAGACAAACTTTGTAATAAACAAGTGAATATCAAGTTTATGACACTGAAAACACTAACCCCTTTAATAATATATTGTCATTAAATACATTATAGTATACTAATTGTTGCCAAAATTATTCACATTTAAACAGTAAACATATTCTTGATAATATTTTGAATTTGTTGTCAAATGCTAATTGCTATTTGTACTGTAGACATGTAACATATTTTCAAGAATATGGAAATGTTAAAGTCTATAGCTCTTAGAACTATAGGGTGCATATTAAAATTTTATCATACAAAAGATGCTTTTTAAATTTAATTTAATTTTATTTTATTGAACCTGCCCTGAAACTTTTTTCAGAGCCATATTATAACTCAAATTTTAGATGGCACAGAAGTTTGAGGTATTAATATCAGTATTAGTAATGTGACATATTAGTGACTAACTTAGAGATTATTTTTTTAAAATGTCTAGAAAAAAATTATTTTTATCTCATGATACTCCAACTGTCTTGCTTCAGTTTGAATTTGGTCTTCCCTCAGTCAGGACTTGTGTGCATGTTGCCCTAATTAACTGTCCTTCAAAACAGAAAAATTTATCTGCTAGACTGTAAGCAAAACAATTGTTTTTCTTTTATGGGAGCCAATGTGGTGTAGTAGTTAAGTGTGTCAGACAAGTATCTGAGAGACCGGTCTGAATCTTGCCATGGAAGTTCTCTGGGTGATCTCTGCCCAGTCACACTCTCTCAGTCTAACCTACCTTACATGGTTGTTGTGAGGATAAAGTGGAAGAGAGGAGAATGTTGTAAGCCACTTTAAGTCCTCATTGGGGAGAAAGGTAGGATATGTATTAATTAAATAAATAAAATTCTAATGCATAAAGATATGGGCTATAATAGAATTCTTTGTTTATTCTGGTAGATTTTCAGGGCTTTTCTCAGCCTGGCATTAAATTTGGAGATTGGATACCTGAAAGCAATGCTATGTTAGACAGGCAAATTATATCCAGTTCCAGATTCTCTTGATAGTTCCAGTGCTTTAAACAGGATCTCAACAGAGTATCCTGTTGAGTTAAGAAGTTAAGATGGGTTATGCTTTTATTATCTAAACTGGCTTTCCAAGTCACACGGCATTTACCCTGCTTTGGGCCTACAACAGTATGACATGAGTTAGATGGTGAATTTGAGAAACCAGAAAGAGATATAACTTGAGGCATATGATCACTTTCTGGCCTGTTATGTATATCAAAATACTGTATCCTCAACAATAATGAAAAGAAAAGCAAGGTATGATCAATGGCACTAGCACCATAGGAACTTAAAAAGGCATAATACCTTTTAGCAGGGGTCATTTTGTAGAAAAAGAGGTGCAGAAGCTCATTAGCATTACTTATTTGCATATGCCACACCCCCTGACATCACCAGAAGTGTGCCAGAAGGCAAAACCCACCGCTCAGGCTCCACCCCAAAAATCTCCAGGTATTTCCCAACTCAGAGCCTCCTTGTCTATTTGATGGCCTCCTTGTCTATTTGAGTGTAGTTACGCTCCGTGGCCGACAGGGTGGGAGAATAGTGACCACAGGAACCTCGTGGCCATCGGCCAGCCAGTGACCCAGGACCGCCCCCAACCCATAGAGAGACGCATCACAGGTCAATACCACAGACAGGGACTCGTCGAAATGGGCGAGTACAGTGTTAGAGACCACCAAGTCCTTTACCGCCCGGAAAGCATCATCGTGTGCTGGACCCCAGACTGAAGGGGCCTGCTTGTCCAAGAGCCAGTGCAGCAGCTCCATGATGGCGGCCTTGTGGGGGATGAAGGAATGGTAGAAATTTAAAAGCCGCAGGAAAGCCTGGAGCTCTGCCTTCGAGGAGGGTGAGGGGGCCCAGGTATTTTCTCCTGGGTAGGATGGATCCCTTGGGCATTGACAGCAAACCCCAGGAACTCCACCTGGGGCACTCTCAAGATGCACTTCTCCCACTTCACCTTTAGCCCACTGTTGGCAAAGCGCTTGAGCACGGCCTGGAGCCATGCCACAAAGGTCTTGGAGTCCGGAGCTGCAATCAACACGTCGTCAAAAAACGGCTGGACTTCTGGTATCCCTTTAAGGAGGCAGTCCAGGTTTTGGAAAATACCTGGCGCCACGCTCACCCCAAATTACAGGCTCTGGACCCTGAAAGCCTCCCTGTGCGTTACAATAGTCTGGGCCTCGGCCAAGGCGTCATTGACCGGCAGTTGCTGGTAGGCTTGGGCAAAATCCAGCTTGCCGAAAACCTTTGCCTCCACAAGGGAAGCCAAGACTTGGCTGACCACCAGTACTGGGTACACGTGGTCTTGCAGTGCCTTATTAATGGTGCACTTATAATCCATGCAAATGCAGATATCCCCATTCGATTTTAGCGGGGTGACAATGGGGGTTTCCCAGTGGGCGGGCGGCACCGGTTCCAACACGCCCTGTGCAACCAGGCAGTCCAGTTTGGCTTCTATCTTTGGCTGAAGAGCTATTGGTGCCTGCCTGGCCTTAATTCTGATCGGCCGCACCACGGGGTCATGGTCTAGGGAAATGGGGGGACTGGAGTAACGACCAAGCATGCTGTCGAAAACTCCCGGAAAGTCCCAGCAGACCGTGTCAAATGTCTGTGGTTGTACAGAATTGACACCCGTCGAAAGTAAAACCCAAGGGCCCAAACCATGCAAGTCCCAATAGGCTAGTGAGTTTCCCTTCTGCCACCAGCAAATCGAAGAGTCCATCAAAGTCCTGGAACTGCACCCTGAATCTGCCCCAGCCCTTGATGGCCACAGGGCTCTTCTGAAAGTCTCGCAGAGATAAACCCCATGGCTTTTCCAGGAGGGCTTCCCCCAGGGCAGAGTTTTTGTAGATTCTCTGCTTAAATAATGGAAAAGGAAGAGCCCATGTCCAATTCCATGTGGCAGGGGGACCCCTTGATTAACACAATCACATTCCTTATTATTAGGGGCTTCCCAACTCCAAATCATTAATGAACAAGTTAAAAAGCAGTGGACCAAGTACTGATCCCTGCGGTACCCCACTGCTTACCACCCTCCACTGAGAAAATTGCCCATTTATACTCACTCTCTGTTTTCTATTAATTAGCCAGTTTTTCATCCATTCATCTTCTTCCTCCCAAATAGCAAGTGCTATAAATCTTGTCGAGGCTTTCACATAAGTTTGTTGCTTTTGTGGTTTGTAAGATCTCAGACAAGCATTGGGATCCAGAAGCAGACAAATCCAGAATGGGGCTTCATGATTCTTCTGCAGCCCTGGATAGAGGTTCCTCTTGGGTGGTCTTAGAGTTTCATGCTGGAGTTCCTGACTGCACCACCCTACAGCCTCTGAAATAGTGGAGGGGTTTTTTTTTGGGGGGGGGGGCTTATCCTGTTCTATGGCTGCACCTGGATATGTATTGACAGGTTTTCGCTAATTTCCTACAGTGCTTTATAAAGAGTGTCTTGTTTTCTGTTCAAGAACATTCATGTTCATCTACATTAAGAACAGATTAGTCCTTTATATAATATTTAGTTGAGTTAGGGTTTCTATGTGTTGTTTGGTTGTTAGGTTTCAGAGTGGTCCCCCCCCCCACTTGACATCACACAATTGTACCTGGTATAAAATCTCTAGAACTTTTGAAGGCCAGGAAGGGTTTCTTTTCCCAGAAAAAAGGACATTTTGGGGAAATTTTATTGTTATTTATTTTCCTCACTGTCAGCTATGCTGCCATGGTTGGTGGTGGGGGAAGGGAGTCTGTAAAGTGAACATCTTATTGTCCTGGAATGTTAACTTGCACTTTCCCACTGCGCCTTATCTGGTTGCCTGACCTTGATGCTTCGCACTCTTGCCTCCCTGGGAACTACCTTTCCTGCTATGAGAGGTGGTACAACCACGGGAAGTCTGGTGGCATGGGCGAGGACCCATTGGAGAAGATGCGATGTCAACTACAAGCCCAACAAGAGGAGTTGCAATGGGAGATGCATGACATGATGCTGGATATCCCGTGAATAGTCGCCACTACGGTCCAACACGAGCTGCAGCTGCAACAACCCGGCATGCCAGCAGCTCCCCCAGTGCAACAAGCTCCCTCGGGACATGCGCTGGTGGTGTTGGGGCCAGTACCCGGGGGTCCAGGCGCTCCTGCTGGACCTCCTGCCCCAGCACCGGGGGTCCTGGGGCTGGATCGCTCGAAGGAGCTCTTGGATGCCACCTTCGACGGCAACCCTGACAAGCTTGCATTTTTCATACTGCAAGTTCGGAAGTTCCTCAGTGACTGGGGCCATCTGTTCCTGTCAGACAAGCACCGTGTGGAGTACTTTGGTTCACGGCTGCGAGAGTGAGCAGCCAACTGGTATGTGGGGTTGCACAACCTGCATGCACCCGAACTCCGCGAGATGCAGGCATTTATGTGGTCCTTGAGATGGCAGTATGAAGACCCCATGGAGTCTGGGAAAGCGCACACTGCCCTGTGCGCCCTGAAGCAAGGGAGCCAGTCAGTGCGTGAGTACTCAGATGAATTCAAGATGCATGCAGACAAGATCCAGGGGTGGCCTGAGCCAGTGTTCATAGAGCAGTATCGCTTGGGGCTGAGCCACCAGATCCAAGAAGCCATGCTACAGAACGTGAACTCGGTCTCTCTGGCGACCTGGGTGAGAGAAGCAGGAGATGCAGAGAACCGCCTCCAGATGATTGGCCACAACTGTATTGGTTACACATGGAAAGCATTGGCACAGTATGGGTCCACCGAATCCGACCCATCGGCTGAAGCACACGCCAGCCGAGGTATTCGTTACCCAGCCAGCAGGCATGGGTAGAGACTGCAGGATGGCAGGTTGCCAGGGTTCACATGGACGCCTTGCTCTTCGTGAGCTCCCCTGCCATCTGGCCATGAGGGCAATCATTGTTAGTCCTTGAGTTTGCTTGTTCCCTTCAGCCCTCACACCAAGACCCTTAAAGGGTCCCCAACTCCGGAGATAGGGATGAGGGCCGGTTTCCGCAAATGGATCCCGTTCCATGCTGTTACCGCCAATAGTTGTGACAAAATTGTGCAGAATGGAAACTATAACGTGAAACTAACAACAAAACAGCAATCCACAAACACCCCTGTTCAGCAACCCAGACTACAATATCAATCCCCAAACACCACACGGAACAGAGAGGGATGGGTGGGCAAACAGCGGCCTACCCCACTATTTTAAGGCCTCCCCTTTCCGACCACCCTGTTGCCCTTCCATTGTCCCAGGGAGGGAGGGGAGGCACCTCCCTTCCCACCACTCACCCAGCCCCAGCCCCAAACCCGCGTCTGGCTAGCCTCTTCCTCCCCCATCTGGCCCCGCAAATGGTGGGCCTCGTCTACCTGGGCCCTTCCTGCTTTGAGGGTGAGGGCAAAATCTGTGCTCACTGACTTACACCAAACAGACAGGAATCCTGGAAACAGCAGTACATCTCTGTGTTAGAGCACACATCTTGGTCTCCCCACAGATCTTTATAATATGCATGCCCTCCTCTCTCACACATAATTATGGGAATTTTGCTAGTTAATAATGATAAATTAATTATGTAAGATAAAGCAACGTCCCAGATAGTCCCCCCCCCTTTTTAAGCCAGCATCTAATTTTACTATTCTTGGTCACATTTTTACTTGCAAGCATCAATAACATCATCCTCATGAGTAAAAATGCCAGATGTACATGCAAATGTTGGCTTATGGTAGCAGACGTCAAACCCCAGCAGCAAGAGAGATGATGTTTTGAAAGAAGGCAGATGTTTAAAGAGGATGCTGGTGGCTGCCCTATAGGAAGACGTCTTCAAAGAACCCCTGGTGTTACACACTTCCCAGCAGAGAAGGAGAAGCTTGCACAAGATAAAACACAAATAAATGATTGCTAGCACAAAAGATACACAGTGCAAATCTGAAAGCTCACACTGGCCAGCTGTGCTTTCACTGGCACTTAAACATAAGCAGGACAGAGCATTAATTCCATCTGGATACTGTGAAAACTAGGTACTTAAAAAAAATCTAACTCGATTTTAATTGGAATAGCATCCCCTGAATCATTTCACGTTCACGTTCATCCAAGGGTCTGTTAACAGATTGCAGACTGAACTGAACCATCACATGAATTTAGATCCCGGTGGGCAGCTGTGTTGAACTGAAGCACTAGAGCAAATGTTGAGTCCAGTGGCACCTTTAAGACCAACGAAGTTTTATGTGTGCATTCTTTTCAACTCAAATGCTAGTTTTCTGAGCAGGCAGAACATGAACAAGCACCTCCCTATCTGCCGAAAACACTCACATCTATAAGTCAAATATGGGCAACAGAACAGAGTCACCATTACTGCATGACCTGCTTGACAGGTTCTGTAAATAATTACTTTGGCTTGCAAAAAGGAAGAGAGCAATATAATATTTCACTGGTAAAGTCAAGTTATGCCATAGCAATGACGCACGTACTTGGATCAAATTCTGACATACACGCGACAACAAAAAAGCTCTAAGCAAATAGATCAAATGTAGTGTTACTTACAAAGACAAAGACAAAAGTTCAAAAAAATACTAATGGGGGAAACAACCAAATTAAGACAGTAATGGATGTTTAACAACATTTTATGGCTCAAACCCTGGAAATGTTTGCACAAATTAAAACACAGAACATGCATTTATAACCTATTTATTTGATGAGCAGAACTATTTCTCTTCCCTTTAGTGATGTCTGAAAAAGTCAATGTACTCTGTGTAAAAACAGCATCATGATGCCTGCCTTTCACTGTGTTATGTATTAACCGCGGACTGCACATGTGGTCGGGTTAGCACATGGTCATGCGCTAGCACTAAGCTTCTCTCAAAAGACAATAGCCGGCTTGGATCCTAGAACAAACCAATCAACCACCCCGGATCTGGGAGTAGACCTATGGGTGTTAGTACACTGTAAATAGCCTATCATAGGTTGTGGGGGTGGGCTGTGGTATGTTTGGGGATTTAAGCAGGGCTCCGACCCTGCTACTTTGTCTTTTAGTTTGGAGCTGAAATAAATTATGAGCTGATTCACTACAACACGTCTGGATCCAGTACTTCACACAGGCGACGAAGGTGAGATCCCGATGGGCATGCTGACCCAAGCACCGGAACCCAGGACTCTGGAGTCTGCATCAAGCAATGCACCGCACATCAAGAACCCACTTACCTCACCCTGCATTGCTTCTCCGGTCATGGCTGCTGCTCCAGGTATCACCGTCTTCAACCCATCTCCCTCCGAGCTCTGGGAAGCATGGGTTGAACAGCTAAAGTACTTCTTCCAGACCCAAGGTACTGAGGACACTGCCAAGAAGAAGGCATGGCTGCTGAGCACATTCGGATCCTGGTACAGAGCCTCATCACTTCCATAACCTTGGAAGCCGCCACCTATGATGAGCTGGTCAAGGCCCTCACGGACCACTTCGCTCCGAGACCATCCAAAATGGCTTTGCACATGGACTTCTTTGCATGCAATCAAAAGCCTGAAGAATCGGCCAACCTCTTCATGGCTGACATTTGCAGGTTAGCAATCAACTGTGAATTTCCCGCCATCCAGGACGCCTTCCTAAACCAATTTGTCTGGGGCATCCGAGAACTGAAACTATGAAGAAAACTCGTTGGCCACTTTGGACAAGGCCCTCAAGGTGGCCATGGCATTTGAGAAGGCCCAGAAGGACAGATAGGCTCTCTCCACACACCAGGCCACCACCTTCCAGAGCTCCGATGTCTCGGATGGCGACAAGGTACTAAAAGTCCAGCGCCCAACCCATTTCAACATGCAAAATTCAGCTGGGACTGCTCTCCCAGCAAGGATCACTGCCCAAGCAACCTCCAAGCCCATCACCCATGCACAGTGTGCCAGCTGCAGGGAGGACCATGAGCACAGTTCTTGCCGGTTCTGAGAAACCATGTGCCGGACCTGTGGAAAGGCGGGCCACCTTGCCTGTGTCTGCCGATCCAGAGGGACCCTCCGACAGCCCACCGCTCACCAGGAATCCACAGACTTTCACAGCATCCACCAATTCCAGGTACTGAATTTGCCCTGGGCCACCCCTAACAAAATACATGTGACTGTTTTGACTGCTCTGCACGAAACACACCCCGGGATTGTGCACATGAAAGCCTTGGCCCGGAGCTATGTCTGATGGCCGGGAATGAATTGTGAAATAGAGGACTGGGTAAAACGCTGCCAGACGTGCCAAGAGTCCAGACTGGAGCCCTCTAGAGCCCCGGTACGTCCATGGGAGTCCTCCCATAAGCTGTGGGCCTGTCTACATTTGAACTTCGCCAGCCCCTTCCAGGGGCAAATCTTCTTCATATTGGTGGACTCCTACACCAAGTGGCTGGAAGTGGTCCCGGTCCCCTCCACCTCATCTTGCTCCACCATTCGTGCAATGTGGTGGATTTTCAGCATGCACGGCATCCTGGACACCTTGGTAATGGACAACGGGATGGCCTTCACTTCCGGGGAGTTCCAGGAGTTCTTTAATTACTATGGCATTCGGCATGTCCGTTCCATGCCTTTCCATCTCGCAACCAACGGTCAGGACGAACGCATGGTCCAAACAGTGAAGGAGTCTCTGCGCTGAATGGGGCTGGGCGACTGGGACCACCAGCTCACCGCCTTCCTCTTCAACCAATGAATAACTCCCCACACAGCCACCGGGCACAGCCCCGCCGACTTCCTCATGGGAAGGCACCTCATGACCAGGTTGGACCGGCTTCACCCCGACAGCCCAGCACCAGATGGCCAAGAAGCTCCCCGCAGGTTCTTTCCAGGTGACCCTGTCTACGCCAAGAACTTCTTGTGGGGCCGAACATGGATTCCAGCCAGGGTGGTACGAGTCACAGGATCCCTGTCTTACGAAGTCTCCGCAGAGTACAGGCAGCTGCTGAGGAGATGCATTGACTATCTACGACACTGGCTCCTCCCCATGGATCCGGTAGTGGCCAAAGACAGCGAGGACAAGTTTACAAGCCCGGAGCCCAGAAACTCAGAAGACAACTCGCCCCCCACTCAAGCACAACCAAGGGCAAGCGCACCACCCGCAGAGGACGGTGGCGAGGCCTTGGTACTGGACAGCACACCCGAGCCCCGGGGCAAGCAGGTGCCAGCACATCCCCCTGACACGGCAGCAGCACCATCTGGAACAGCTCTGGAGCTGACAAGCCCGACAACCGGATTGTGCCGCTCGACCTGAGAGCGGCGGAGACCAGCCTACCTCAAGGACTATGTTAGGGTACTTCTGAACCTTGGGGGAGGGGTGTTATGTATTAACCACGGACTGCACACGTGGTGGGGTTTGCATGTGGGCATGCACTAGGGCTAAGTTTTGCTCAAAAGACAATAGCCGGCTTGGATCCTAGAACGGACCAATCGGCCACCCCGGATCTGGGAGTGGACCTATGGGTGTTAGTACACTGTAAATAGCCTATCACGGGTTGTGTGTGTGGGTGGGTGGGATGTGGCATGTTTGGGGATTTAAGCAGGGCTCCGTCCCTGCTACTTTGTCTTTTAGTTTGGAGTTGAAATAAATTATGATGTGATTCACTACAATGCGTCTGGACCCAGTACTTTACACACTGTAATGATAGAACTGTTTATTTATAAGTATCCTGTTGATTTTAGTGCAACAGCTTTTCACAGAGTGCCTAGCATGTTACTGTAAAGTCTACTGCAAACGGCATTTCCTACAATCATCATAGGATGAAGAAAAACATGTAGATTAAGCACACAAACACTTGCATATCTTCACCCCTAAACTGACCACACTTTCTTTAATATTTAAAGAAAGTGTGGTCAGTGTTAGGGGTGAAAATGTGCAAGTATTTGTGTGCACAGGGAAAATGCCCTCTGTAAAGCAGCTATTGAACTACACCGTTTCCTGACTCACCAGTTGGTACATAAAAATATCTTCCAAGGAGAAAGGATAATTTGAATCTTGTAGTTATCTGTTCACTTTATTCTCACACTTATTTTACTTTTATTTATGCATCCTCATCCCGACCTCTACTGAACTGTTATGTATTGGGATTGAATCATCCCTGATTGAATCACCCCAGAAACTGGCTGAGTTTGGGGCACAAGAACAATAGCCTGTCAGGATTCTGAAAGTAACCAATCTAGGATTAATGTTATGTAAATCGCCTATAATTGGAAGTGGGGTGTCTTTGGGTGTGGCAATTGCATGCTATTTAACAGACCTGAGGCTCTGGAGTCTTGTCTTGCTGTTGCTGAAATCACTTATAAAGTTAAGCTGATCATTAGACTCGAGCCTGCTCATCCGTGGAACCCACTATTTAACATGAACCATCATTTAAAGGAACAAAAAAAACCCCCGCATGCCTAGAAATGGAGATGAAAGACAGTGTGGAGGCAGGGTCTCCTGGGAAATACAGTATCAGAAGCACATAGGTGAATGGACAGAGAGAAAGACTGAGGACTAAAAAAAATGCATTTCCTGTCATGCATGACGACAATGATCTATGTTAAATCACGGTGGCTCCACTTCCCCCCCCCCATCCTCATACCCAGCTCTGCTCCCCACCCCGGCTCCATTCCCTCCATTACTAGTTGTAATGTTATGTAAAAAGCCTATCACTGGGAGTGGGGTGTATTTGGGTGTGGCAATTGCCTGCAATTTAACAGAGCTGAGACTCTGGAGTCTTGGCTTGTGCTTCCTGAAATCACTAATAAAGTAGCACTGGTCACTAGGCTTGTGGTCTGTTCATCCATGGAACCCACTATTTAACAATGTCCTTAAGTAGAAGCCCATTTGTAATCATATATTGACCCAAACTATCCAGTATCTAAATAGGAGATGGTTTGTTTTGTTTAATGTATGATTAAAAGGAGCCAGTGCTTTGTGAAGACAGAAAAAGCTCTATTTCTGTTTTTGTTTTATTTTGGCCCCGTTCATACGAGGCAGTTTGGGCCAGGAGCGGGCCGGATTGGAAGTGCATCAAACGGGCGTGATCCCACGCCAACATCTGGCTGGCGTCGCGCTCCCGCCTTCAATCCGGCCCTTCCCCCGATGAAGCGTGTCAAAGATGAACGACCTACCTTCGGTGGTTCATCCGGTTGGTCCGCTTCATCCTGGCCATGGGATCGGCGGCGCGTCTTGCCGCCGTCGCATCCCCGGCCCCCTGCCATACTGCGCATGCTCGAGCATGCACAGTTCGGCAGCCTCCCCCTCCGACTTGTAGCTTCCTCCCCGGCATCTTGATCGTGCCGGGGAGCAACGAAGCGCGGCTACTGGGATCCCTGGGATCCCGCCGCGGCGTTTCTTTTTTGGTGCGGCTTTTAAAAGCCGCGCTTCACCCCGTCTTTTCCCTGCCGTGTGGCAGGGGCCTTTGTTTGCTTTAGTAAAAGTGTAGTTTGTCTCCCTCAGGATACACAGCTTGACGTAGTAAGGAGTTTGAACAACAGTTGCTGACTAGTCTAACATCCAAATAGAATCCCTTGGAGTTTTAGGAGAATCATGATTTGTAGGGATAAACATGGTGGTATTTGAATCAGATGAAAAGATCTGAGAGCCCCTGGCCTGGCCTGTTTCTCTTCTTGCTATTATCCTGGGGTTTCCTCCTTTGGAACTGGGAAGGAAGGAAAAGCAAAAGTACTACTTCTTCCAAAACTTAGTGAAATTTCATTGTTCTTTACCAAGACTTATTCTTCCTAAAGCACCCAAACAATTACTCCCTTTCACGAATGGATCTGATCTGTGCACCAGCACGCTTGGGGTTTTTTTTTCCCTTCGAGGCTTAGTGTTTAATTCTCCATCATCAGACCTTAAGGGTGCCCAGGGCTTTTTTTGTAGAAAAAGCCCAACAGGAACTCATTAGCATAATAGGCCATACCCAATAGCAGAAACTCATTAGCATGTTAGGCCACACCCCCATGTTTTCCCTTGGCTTTCCCGGGCGCCCGCGGCTGCGGGGAACCTGGGCAAGCCCTCCCTTGAAGGAAAGGGAAGGCAGTTTAAACTGCCTTCCCTTGGCTTGCCCGGGTGCTCCGTGGCTACGGGGAGCCTGGGCAAGCTGGCCCTTGGACAGGCCGGGGAAGGCACTGGGAGGCATTTAAATGGGGGGGTGGGTCGCTTTCCAGGCCTTCCCTCTGCAGCCACACATGCAGAGGTTTTGGCTGTAGTGGGCGTGGCCAGCTCTAAAGCCAGCCGGAACTCCGTTCCTGTGCGTTCCTGCCCAAAAATAGCCCTGAGGGTGCCTAATTAGCCGCAGGTAGAGTCAGTTTGGTGTAGTGGTTAAGAGCATGGACTCTAATCTGGGAAAACCAGGTTTCATTCCCCACTTCTCCACATGCAGCTGCTGGTGTGACCTTGGGTCAGTCATAAGTTCTTTCAGAGCCGGTCTCTCAAGGGCAGTACTTGAGAGAGCTCTCTCAGCCCCATCTACCTCACAGGGTGTCTGTTGTGGGGAGGGGAAGGGAAAGGGATTGTAAGCCACTCTAAGACTCCTTAGGGTAGAATCCTATACAGGTCTGCACAGAATCTGTTAAAGGTCTGCTAAAATTGACTCAGTGGGGCTTACTCCCAGAAAGGCATCCTTAGGATTGAGCTGTTAGTGATCCTTAGCACAGTTATGCACAGTTGGCCCAGTTCTGTTTTTAGCATCTCCAAGTACAGAGGGAGACTGGGAAAGACTGCTTAGGAGCCAAAATGCAGCTACCAGTTAGAGCAGGGCACGGGGTGGCTTCTTTTAATTTGATCATATGGCCACTGGCTTGTGGCATGCAGGTAGAAGTAGATTTTTTTACATACTTTTGCAAACAGAAAAGCTACCATGTGGCTAAATGTCCCTAGCTTGCTCCTGGGTTTTTTTCAAGGTAACAGAATACTTCCCTGACAATCGAGCTTCCAGATTTTTCGACATCTACTGCATCAATAACATGTCCTGACACACATGTCTCCTCTTGTACAGAATCAAGTGAACATGAAGAGAAAAGTGCAGGGACCTCAGGTGAACCTTCAACTCAGCCTTATCCTGCACCTGTATACAGTCAACCGGAAGAAGTAAAGGAAGATATGGATGTAACAAAGCCACCAAAACCAGAAGAAAATGATGAATTAGGCTCTTTGCCTGACAATTGGGAAATGGCTTACACAGAGAAGGGGGAAGTCTACTTTATTGAGTAAGTACCACACATTTGAAATAACAAGCATCTTGTTTCAGTATGATCTAAGGATGGTTCATAAGGATTCTGAGCCAATTTGGTGTAATCATGAATAATAGGAAAATGATTGATGGCACGAGCTGGCTATTAACCATCTTCTTAATGGGCACAGCTGAATGGGGAGCTGTCCTACATAAGTCTTATTAAAATGAATAGAAAGGAACCAAGGAGCACTTCTAGGGTTGCCAACCTCCAGGTGGAGCCTGGAGATCTTCAAGAATTACAACTAACCTCTAGATCATAGAGGTCAGTTCCTCTGCAGAAAAGAGTACTTTGAAGGGTAGACTCTATGGCATTAGTCTTTCTTGCCTTTCTAATAAGGGAGGTCCATATTATTTGGACTCCAGAGGGCTAAGTGGGATTTCATGCTGTGGAGGTTCTATTAAGTTGCTTCTTTGTTTATGAATCAGTTTGTATAATGCTATAAAAAGACCCCTTTTGTTTTAGAGGCAGAAGGAAGAAATAAAAAACCATTTGTTCAACACCATCTCCCTGAAGGAGCCATAACAAGTCAATCAGATTCTTAAAAATTAATGAAAAATGGATACTGTAATATATAAATTACACTGGAATATAAACAAATTACCTGCCTATGTTGGATCAGGCCAAAGGCCCATCCAGTCCAACACTCTGTGTCACACAGTGGCCAGAAATACCAGGTGCCATCAGGAGGTCCACCAGTGGGGCCAGGAAATTAGAAGCCCTCCCACTGTTGACCCCTCCCCCCAAACACTAAGAAGACAGAGCATCACTTGCCCCAGAGCCCCTTTCTATACCTTGTGGCTAATAGCCACTGATGGACCTCTGCTCCATTTTGTTGTTGTTCAGTCGCACAGTCGAGTCCGACTCTTCGCGACCCCATGGACCATCTCCCGCCAGGCCCTCCTGTCTTCCGCAGTCCTCCGAAGTTGGCTCAATTTCATGTTCGTTGCATCGATGACACTGTCTAACCATCTCATCCTTTGCCGTCCCCGTCTTCTTTGACCTTCAATCTTTCCCAGCATCAGGGTCTTCTCCAGTGAGTGCTCCCTTCTCATTTGGTGGCCAAAGTATTTGAGCTTCAGTTTCATTATCTGGCCTTCCAGGGAACAGTCAGGGTTGATTTCTTTGAGGATTGACTGATTTGTTCTTCTTGCAGTCCAAGGGACTCTCAAGAGTCTTCTCCAGCACCATAGTTCAAAAGAATCTATTCTTCGGCGCTCGGCCTTCCTTATCGTCCAACTCTCGCAGCCATACATGACTACTGGGAATACCATTGCTTTGACCATACGGACTTTTGTTGGCAGGGTGATGTCTCTACTTTTTATCATGCTGTTTAGGTTCGCCATCGCTTTCCTCCCAAGGAGCAGGCGTCTTTTAATTTCATGACTGCTGTCACAGTCTGCGGTGATCTGGGATCCCAGGAACGTGAAGTCTGTCACCACTTCCACAACTTCCCCTTCTATTTGCCAAGGAATGATGGGGCCGGATGCCATGATCTTAGTTTTTTTGATGTTGAGCTTCAAGCCCACTTTTGCGCTCTCCTCTTTTACTCTGAGCAAGAGGCTCTTTAGATCCTTTTCACTTTCAGCCATTAGAGTGGTATCATCTGCATATCTGAGGTTGTTGATCTTTTCCCCAGCAATCTTAATTCCCGCTTGTGATTCATCCAGGCCAGCATTTCGCATGATGTACTCTGCATATATATTAAATAAGCAAGGTGACAGTATACATCCTTGTCGTACTCCTTTTCCTATGCTGAACCAATCAGTTGTTCCGTATCCGGTTCTAACTGTCGCTTCTTGGCCCTTATACAGGTTTCTCAAGAGACATGTGAGGTGGTCTGGTACTCCCATCTCTTTAAGGACCTGCCATAGTTTGTTGTGATCCACACAGTCAAAAGCTTTAGCATAGTCAATGAAGCAGAAGTAGATATTTTTCTGGTACTCTCTTGCTTTCTCCATAATCCAGCGAATGTTGGCAATTTGATCTCTAGTTCCTCTACCTCTTCGAAACCCAGCTTGTACTTCTGGTAGTTCTCTATCCACGTACTGTTGAAGCCTAGCTTGTAGGATCTTGAGCATGACCTTGCTAGCGTGTGATATGAGTGCAATTGTGCGATAGTTTGAACATTCCTTGGCATTGCCCTTCTTTGGGATTGGAATGTATACTGATCTTTTCCAATCCTGTGGCCACTGTTGCGTTTTCCAAATTTGCTGGCAAATGGAGTGCAGCACTTTAACAGCATCATCTTCTAAGACTTTGAATAGCTCAGCTGGAATACCATCACCTCCACTAGCTTTGTTGTTAGCAATGCTTTCTAAGGCCCATTTAACTTCACATTCCAGGATGTCTGGCTCAAGGTCAGTGATTATACCGTCGTGTTTGTCAAGGACATTGAGGTCTTTCTTGTATAGTTCTTCTGTGTATTCTTGCCATCTTTTCCTAATCTCTTCTGCTTCTGTTAGGTCCCTACCGTTTTTGTCCTTTATCATGGCCAGCTTTGCATGGAACGCTCCCTTGATTTCTCCAATTTTCTTGAAGAGATCTCTAGTCCTTCCCATTCTATTGTTTTCTTCTATTACTTTGCACTGTTCATTCAGGAAGGCCTCCTTATCTCTCCTTGCTGTTCTCTGGAAATCTGCGTTCAGTTGGGTAAATCTTTCCTTTTCGCCTTTGCCTTTCGCTTTCCTTCTTTCCTCTGCTATTTGTAAAGCCTCATCAGAAAGCCACTTTGCTTTCTTACATTTCTTTTTCTTTGGGATGGTGGTGATTGCTGCCTCCTGTACGATGTCACGAACCTCTGTCCATAGTTCTTCAGGCACTCTATCTATCAAATCCAGACCCTTGAATCTATTCTTCACCTCTACTGTATATTCATCAGGGATGCGATCTAGGTCAAACCTGAATGGCCTCGTGGTTTTCCCAATTTTCTTCAGTTTAAGTCTGAATTTTGCAATGAGTAGCTCATGATCTGAACCACAGTCAGCTCCAGGTCTTGTTTTTACTGACTGGATAGAGCTTCTCCATCTTTGACTGCAAATTATATAGTCAATCTGATTTCGGTGTTGCCCATCTGGTGATGTCCATGTGTAGAGTCGCCTCTTAGGTTGTTGGAAAAGGGTGTTCGCTATGACCAGTGTGTTCTCTTGACAAAACTCTGTTAACCTTTGCCCTGCTTCATTTTGCTTTCCAAGGCCAAACTTGTCTGTTATTCCAGTTACCTTTTGACTTCCTACTTTAGCATTCCAGTCCCCTATGATGATGAGGACATCATTTTTTGGTGTTAGTTCTAGGAGGTGTTGTAGGTCTTCATAGAGCCAATGTTGGATCAGGCCAAAGGCCCATCCAGTCCAACACTCTGTATCCCACAGTGGCCAGAAATACCAGTGCCATCAGGAGGTCCACCAGTGGGGCCAGGACATTAGAAGCCCTCCTACTGTTGACCCCCCCCCCCAAGCACCAAGATGACAGAGCATCACTTGCCCCAGAGTCCCTATCTATACCTTGTGGCTAATAGCCACTGATGGACTCTGCTCCATATGCTTATCTAATTCCCTTTTGAAGCCATCCATGCTTGTAGCCGCCACCCCTTCCTGTGGCAGTGAATTCCATGTGTTAATCACTCTTTGGGTGAAGAAGTACTTCCTTTTATCTGTTCTAACCTGACCGCTCAGCAGTTTCATGGAGTGCCCACGAGTTCTTGTATTGTGAGAAAGGGAGAAAAGTACCTCTTTCTCTACTTGCTCTTTCCCATGCATAATCTTATAAACCTCGATCATGTCACCCCTCAGTCGTCGTTTCTCCAAGCTAAAGAGCCCTAAGCGCTTTAACCTTTCCTCATAGGGAAAGTGTTCCAACCCTTTTATCATTCGAGTTGCCTTTTTCTGCACTTTTTCCAAAGCTATAATATCCTTTTTAAGGTGTGGTGACCAGAACTGCACACAGTATTCCAAATGAGGTCTCACCATTGATTTATATAGGGGCATTATGATATTGGCTGATCTGTTTTCAATACCCTTCCTAATAATCCCCAGCATAGCATTGGCCTTCTTTATTGCAGTCACACACTGTCTCGACATTTTCAGTGAGTTATCTACTACAACTCCAAGATCTCTCTCTTGATCAGTCTCTGCCAGTTCAGACCCCATCAACGTGTATTTATAGTTAGGATTTACACATTGATGGGGTCTGAACTGGCAGAGAACTGGCATATTACAATGCCATTTGAAGCTTCTGTATATTGCTCCTTTTCACCTCATATTGAAAGTGCCTTTTTGTTTAAGGAGAATATTTGAAGGGGAGGGTGATACTCGCCCTTTATAGAATCCCTCAGAAAATTGCATGTTGTCATTGGATTTCCTGCCATTTTTTTAATTGACTGGAGTTTTGGTTTATACTCCTGGCCACCGTCCACTATTCAGGGCTTTTCCATGTGTTTTGTCTGTCAGTTCTTGGCTTCACGCTGCTTCAGTTTATCCCCTGATTTCTGCACACATTTTTGTGCCTTTAGTTTTCACTTCATTGTTTTGTTTTCCCCCCAGGTACCCCCCCATTTCTTTTGAAACCACTTTTACACCAACCTTTTCTTGGAAGCTGATTTTGAGTTGGCTTTTTCTTCATGATAAATATTTCTATCAGTTTTCTTGGTCCCACCTATTCAGAGTTTGGCCTGTCACAGAAGCATGATACTGAGTGCAGTAAATAAATCTTTCAAGAAGTATATTGCAACACAGTGATCTGACATGTATTCAAGTAGATCCAGTTCACATTCAGGTTGTAGTCGAAAGAAAAGAAAGAAACCTAATCTAAAGAATATTTTCCCTATCACAAATAGACAGCTAATCCAGCATCATGTATGTGGGGGTATGAGGGCATTGTATCTACAGGAGAGACCTGAAGAAACATGTGTTTCCATGGAAGGCCATGTGTAGAGTGCGAGAG
>NW_015168652.1:3346909-3423541 GCF_001447785.1 Gekko japonicus | reverse complement strand
CCGGCCCTCATTCAGCCAGGAGGAGGCAGGAGAAGAGGGAGGGTAAGCTGCTTCCTCCCTGCCTCTCCCCACCCCTGCCTGCCTGGGGCCAGGGAGGTCCTTCGCGGGGCTTCCCCGCCGCCCTTGCAGGTTCACCGCCGGGCCCCTCATGGGGCTCGGCAGTGGAGCTGCAAGGCCGGCGGTGGCGGCCGGGACCGTTGGGGGCGGGGTGTGTGGCCTTATGACACACTTCCGGTGATGTCAGGGGGTGTTGGCCTTATGACACACTTCCGGTGATATCAGGGGGTGTGGCATATGCTAATGAGTTATGCTAATGAGTTCCCCTAGCTCTTTTTCTATGAAACGACCCCTGCATCTATATATACTTAGAGTGATGTAGCACACACCCCCAGTGTCTAGGTATGCTGAGTTGCTCACTCCAACACCACCCACTCCCATGTACCTCCACCACTTTTAAAGCTCTGTCTGTGGCCACCCCTACATCCTCTGGCAGCAAAGTCCACACTTCAATCACTCACTGTGTAAAGAAGTATTCCTGTTTGTCGTTCCTGAATCCACTGTCCATTAGCTTCATTGGATGTCCTTGAGTTCTAGTATTATGGAAGAGGGAGAAAAAATTCTCTCTGTCCATTCTCTCCATCCCACGCATAATTTTATAAACTTCTATTATGATCCCCCTTAGTCATATTTTTTCTAAACTGAAAAGTCCCAGACTCTTCAGCTGTTCGAACAGGAAAGGTGCTCGAACCCCCTCATCATCTTGATTATCCTCTTTTTTTCCAATTCTACAATGTCCTTTTTTGAGATTCAGTGACCTGAACTATGCACAGTATTCCAAATGAGGCCTCACCATAGATCTATATAGGGACATTATGATATTGGCCACAACATAGAGTTTCCCTTTTTCACTGCTGCAGCACACTGAGTTGACAGTTTTATTGAGCTATCTACTCTGACCCTAAGATCTCTTTCCATATCAGTCTCAGCAAATTCTGATCCCATTAGTGTATACTCGAAGTTGGGATTCTTTGTTCCAATGTATATCACCTTACACTTGCCAACATTAAACTTCATTTACCATATTGTTGCTCATTCAAACCAATTTGTGGAGATTCTCCTGGAGCTCTTCAGAGTCATCCTTGGTTTTCATAATTCTGAAAAAAATTATGTCATTTGCAAACTTAGCCACTACACTGCTTGACCTTAGTTCCAGATCATTTATGAACAAATAGTAGTGGCCCCAATACCAATCCATGTGGACCCACTGCTTACTTCCCTTCATTGTGAGAACTATCCATTTATTCCTACTCTTCGTTTTAACCAATTTTTAATCCATAAAATAACCTATTCTCTTATCCAATGACTGCTAAATTTACTTAGGAGCCTTTGATAAAGTACCTTATCAAATGTCTTCTGACAGCCCAAATATATAATGTCTACCAGGTCACTGTTATCTACATGCTTTTTCACATTCTCAAAGAACTACAAAACATTGGTGAAGCAGAACTACCCTTTGTGGAAGCCAACCTGTTTTTCCCTTAGTGGGCTTTGTTCTCCTATGTGTCTTATCTTTGATTACAGTTTCTACTGTCTATTCTACTATTTACTACCTATCTTTGATTACAGTTTCTACTAATTTGCCTGTACAGATGTCTAACTGAGCTGTAATTTCCTGGGCCCCTTTTTAGAAATTGATGTAACATTTGCTACTCTCCAGTCTTCTGGTACAGTGGCTGAATTTAGTGATTAGTTACATATATGGGTTAGTGGATCAACAATCTCACATTTGAGTTCTCTAAGAACTCTTGAAGGTATGCCATCAGGACTTGGAGACTTACTGGTTTTTGATTTCTCCAGTAGCCCTAGCACTGCATCTCTTGTCAGCTCAATTTGACTCAGTTCTTTAGAATCCCTTCCTGAAAGTAGTGGCCATGGCATGGGTACATGCACCACACTTCCCACAGTGAGCACAAATCCAAAACATTAATTGAGCTTCTCTGCCATCTTCCCATCTTCCTTTAGCAGTCCTTTTATTCCTCGGTTATCCAAAGACCCAACTGCTTCTCTGGCTGGTTTCCTGCTGTAGACATATTTAAAGAAATTCTTATTATTTCTCTTGATTCTTTTAGCCTCTTTTTCCTTGCCTAATTATTAACTTACATTTCTTTATCTAGTGCCTGTGATCCCTTCAATTCACAGGGGAAGACCTTCCACTTTTTAAAAGAAGCCACTTTGTATAGCTTCCTTGACTTGTGTTGTTAATCATGCAGGCATTCTTTTAGACTAGGCAGTGTCGTTCCTAATATGGGGAATACATTCTATCTGGGCTTTAATTAATGTGCTGTTAAATAGCTTCCAAGTATCCTCGAGGAATTTGACTGTTTTGTGTTTGAGTTTCCTTTTAACTATTCCCCTCAATTTTGTAAAGTTCCCTCTTTTGAAATCAAATGTTATGGTTTTGGACTTTCAAGGTAACTTTCCAGTGATATGAATGCTGAATTTAATAGCATTGTGATCACTGTTCCCAATTGGTGCAACAACCTCTACATCTCTCACAGGGTTTTGAGCCCCACTCAGAACCAAGTCCAAGATCGCTACCCATCACGTTCACTCTGTGACCAACTGTTCCAGTGCACAGTCACAATGCACAGGAATGTCCCTGGTCAGAGTTGGCAACCCACAGGGCAGTACTTTCACTAGTTTCCTCTTGCTTTTTGAACACTTGCTACAGCAAAATTTTAGAATGTCTGCTTTGTAATAAATGGCTCCAAAACACACAGATTTTTTCCTAACTTAGCACCACAGTGGGGAGATCTTTTGTGTGTGTGTGCAGTGAGCCATGACAGTTCAAATGGTATCCAGACAATGTAACTGTGGATAGCAAACAGGGCTAGTGACACTCGTGGTGGGCAGCCTGAAGGAAACTACTTTTGACTTCAGACTGAAGCTCCCTTCTGCTCTGCAAGGATCTTTTTCACAAACTAATGAGTGGATTTAGAAATCAGGCTCTTGGAGATAATGTTGAGTCCCGGTGAATGTTTTCCTAATGCTGAGGTCACCTGGATGCTTGGCTGACTGAACAGTAGCCAGCATGGAAATAACAAGTAAATGGCACTGTAATAAGAATCCTTTCCCTGTGTCCTTTTTCTGTACACTTCCACTCCATCCTTCACTGAATGCCTTGAATGAGTGGGGGTGAGCAGAAGGTGACATCTAGCAAACAATTCTTGGTTTTCCTAGTTTAGAAGCTTGCTGTAATTTAAGCTCCAAGACTGTTAATGTTTAAAAAGCACAGTCTGGAAGATGGGTGCTTTGAGATCAGGGGGTGGGGAAGGGGGGGCTTGAGGGTTTTAATTGCTCACACATCTCCTTATTAAAGACCTGCTTGTCTTTAGCCAGGGCAAAAAGATTCTTCATTACTGTAAAATTCATGTGGGCTGGAACTATTTGTAACCATGTCTTTTTTTTAATTGAAAATTCCACTTACTTCAAGGTCTCTGTAAAGTAGAAAGTCAGAGCAATAAAATAACCCTGTATTTACATGTTGGAACTAGAATTCTGGATGCAGAATGCTTTGGTGCAGTTTGGTACAATTTGTAATCCCATTCTTTCCTGTTGAAATGGTTCATATATGGACATCCACTAAACTCAAAATCCTAATAAAGCCATAATATCTAAAACTCCAATAAGCACTCAATAGAAAAGCAAGATATACTATATCAGTAAATAGCTATATAGGTATATGTGGCCATTTAAGAGAATAGTTGGATGATAATGTCAGGTTTCCAGCCTTTGGGGTCATTGGAACTTTCAGGCTTATAAAGTGCCCAGAGAATAATAGAAACCTGAGGGCCACTGGCTTAACAAAGCCCCTAATGCAGAAAAGGGCCATCTATACCTGAGCTTCTCTGACATCAGACCCTGTAGTCCATTCAGCCAGATGTCCCCCAATCGGCAAATGGGAACAGCGCAAAAATTGTGCCAGGCAACTGATGCAAGCGAGCCACATTTCATGCTACCGGGGGAAAGAAATCCCAAGGTCATACTGGCTCTAGAGGAAAAGTTCTTTCCAAGCCCAAAGAATAGCGATCAAAGATGCAACCATTTCTCATTCTACTCTTTGTGCTCAGCTATACATATGCAAATACAACATTCATCCAAACTGTTTCAAATATGAGTGGCCCATTTCTGTCTTATGTGCCATTTTCCAACAGACAAGGGGCTTAAAGTAAAGAAATTTTGGGATATGGAAAGTGGTGGGTAGTACGTCCATGGAACAGTCACCCACATATGAGAAAGGAAAGACTCCATGACAGCATTGGCCACCCTTCTCCCCTCCAGCAGAGTCTCCCCCTCCACTGCCCAACCCAGCATGGCTGGGGGAAAAATTTGGTGGAGTTATTTTTTATTTTATAACAAACAGACAAAGACAAACAAATAAAAACAAACAATAATACATACAAACATTCAATGGGAGAATCTCCAACTCTTTGAGTTAACTATTAAGTTGTCCATACATCTCTCAATAAAACTATGTTTCTACATCTTATAATGTTAAATATACCTTTTGCACAGTTTAATATAAATTTTCTCATTGTCCTCTATTTCGGTTGTATTCACATTTCATTTAATGTATTCTTCAATCGAACTGTAAAGTCTTGACCATGTATTTTCAAAGTTTTCCTCTTTATATCCTTTCAAAATTAAAGTTAATTTGTCCATTTCAGCAGTTTCGAGTATTCATTATTTCTTCTTTCTTCTCCAATATTTTGCATATAATATTCTGTCAGTTGTGACTACATGTATAATAAGATATGAGTCTTGCTTTTTACAATTTTCTGGAAGTATATTCAGTAAAAACAATTCTGGTACAAAGGGTATATTACTTTTTAAATTTGTTTGCAATATTTCATGTATCCAAGCTCAAAACTTTTTACTTTTCTCACAAGTTCACCACATATGAAAAAAAGAACCAACCTTTTTTTGACATTTCCAACAATCATTTGATATATCAGGATAAAATTTAGATAACTTATCTGGTGTAATATACCATCTATAAAACATTTTATAGATATTTTCTTTGTAAGAAATTGCTTTGGTAATTTTTATATTTGTTTTCCATATCTTAGACCATTGATCTAAATCAATATTATGGCCCAAATTGAACCATTGAACCATAGAGCACTTGAGCCCATTGAACCATAGAGCACTTGACTACTTCATCTTGGGTTTTAATTTCTAACATGATAACATACAATTTCTTAATAAGTTTGTCATCGGTATGGATCAATATTTTATCTATTTCAGTTAGCTTTTCATTGAAACCCATTTGTTTATCTTTAACAAATCTTGATTCTAATTTTGCTCTTTCCCACCAATTCATATCTATATCCTGTTTTTGGAGGTTCTCTATTGTCTTTAGTTGGTTTTTATTATCCACCAAATCTTCATATCTGTACAATAAGTTGTTTTGAAATAAATTTGGGTTTGTAAAAGCTTCATGTGGTGAAATTTGGGTATTTTAGTATAAAAAGTCTTTTAGTTTCTTCCCATACTTTCAATAGTGCTCTTCACAGAAGATGTTGTTTGAAGTAATTATGTATTTTGTCTCTATCATATCACACAAATGCATGCCATCCCAGTAATAAATTGTGACCTTCTAATTTTAATATTCCTGTATTTTGCAAAGTGATCCATTCTCTCACCCAGGTCAATGCAGCTGCTTTATAGTCTAGAAGCCAAACTGGAAAATCAAATCCAGCTCTTTCTTTTTGCATCTTGCAGGGCTTTTAATTTGATTCTTGCCATATGAATTGTGATACCAATTTATCAAGTTCTTTAAAATATTGTTGATTTTTAATAATTGGAATTGTTTGGAATTAAAAAACCAACTTTGGTAAAATATTATTTTTATAGTAACTGTTCTTCCCATCAAGAATATCTGCAAGTCTTTCCATTCCTCCAGATCTTTCTTAATTTCAGTTGGAAGTTCTTTTAATATCAGAAAGGAGGAGGGTATATAGTGGGATTAAGAAAAGATTGGGTGATGCTTTCATTAGTATGTTAATCTTTTGTTAGTATTAAACAAATCTTCTTTTGGCTTCTTCTGTGAGTTGTCAATCGTCTTTCATCTTAACCTGTAAAAAACAATACTGTTAATGTATTAGTAGTGTCCTTTTGGCTTATTGTTAGTAAAGTCTTTTCTCGCGCATTCCGAACCATTCTTCATTATTTGGGCTGCCTCCCTTTCACATCTCTCAGATTGTATGATGAGCCTTTTCCCGCTCCAACATCTTCCGGAGTCTTGACTTCTCCCTCCGAGCCGCTGTCTCTGTCACTGTCCAATTCTTCCCATTTGGCGAGTGCTGCCTCCTCTGAACTGGCGTGTCTCTTCAAAAAATCTTGAGCTTTGAAAATGGAGTCAATCTTCTCCCTTTTATCCTTGAACTTGAAAGTAAATCCTTCTGGAATCAACCAGCGATAGCTAATTTGATGATTTTGCAAGAATAAGTTCAGTCCTTTGTATGCTTTCCTTTTCATTTGAATTTCAAATGGAACATCCTTCAAAATCCTGACTGTCTGCTCTCCAATCTTCATGGGCATTGAAGATGACACTCTCAGTATTTGATCCCGAACTTTCTGTTTTGTAAACTTGACTACCACTTCTGCCGGCAGGTTATTCATCTTTGTAAAGTTGGAATAGGCTCTGTAAACCAGATCCATTTCCTCGCTTATTTTATCCGCTTCCCAGCCGGTGAGTATTGCCAAGGCTTCCGCTAAGATACTTCGGAGATCTTCTTTTTCCATTTCTTTGATGCCCTGAAACCGGAGAGTCAAATTTGATTTTTCCATTTGAAGCATCAATAACTTTTTGTCTTGCATTTCTTGGTGTTTTTCCATTTTATCAACCTTTTTCTTGACCTTTTGAGTGTCTTCTGTTGAGACCAGGCATTTTTGCGCGATTTCCTTCATTTTCTTGGCTGTAACATTCAACTGTGTCTGCTGGTTGCGGAGAACACTTTCCATACTTGTCAATGTTTGATTGATTTTCTGCATTTGCTCCAGCAGAGGGCGCAGAAGATCACTCTCCTGTTGAGTGACAGCCGGCTCCAAAGGGCGGGAGCTAGCACCGGAAGTTCCTCCCAGCTTCTTTGCCGGCTTCTCCTGAAACTTTTTCTGCCCCGACATCTTTGCTTTATTGTTTACCTATTAAAAGTTCGTGCCGCGCAGCTAGCAAATATATCTTCCTGCCTGTCTTCAAACAATTCACCAAAAGGTAACACTGCTTCTTTCAAATTTCGCCCCCCCCTCTTCTCCTGTCAGTCTCTGTTATATCTGGGGGGGGATTTTCCCCACCTACCTTTCGCTTTTTCGTTGGGGGGGCGTGCGCTTCGCTCCTTTTTTCCCGTTTCCGACCGGCAACTCACAGTTTTGGCCGATTTTCTTCCTTTTAAACGCTTGTCTGCTTGATCACCAGTGACGACTGGCAGCTCTGCTAGTCCCCATGCGGGGCACTGCCGCGGCTAGGGCCATTGGGGCATGGGGCGAGCCTCAATTTCCGACCATCCGATCGGGAAAGAGGCACATCCCATGTGCGCCCCGGATCGGAACCTCTGCCTGAGGTTCCTTAGGGTCTCCGCTTGTGCAGATCCCCCCCCTTGGCCGCGCGTGTGCGAATCGACTTCGGGAGCTCCCCGAAGATGCGACCGCCATTCACAGAGTCCAAACCGGAAGCCGATTTCAGTTAGAAGTTCTGTATAGTTTTCCTGTAATAGGGAACAACATCTGTTTGTTAAATTTATTCCTAAGTATTTAACCTTCTTTTGGACTTCAATACCTGAAATTTCTTCCAATTTGTGAATTTGTTCTTTAGTAATGTTCTTTGTTAAAATCTTTGTTTTATTAAAATTAATTTTCAGTCCAGCCATTCGACCATATTCTTGCAATGTTTTCAAAAGTTGGTTCACAGAATTTAGTGGATTTTCTAAAATAAATACCAAGTAATCGACCCAGAATCGACTGGTCATCCTGAGTATTAAGGAGGCCAGATTAGCAACAACTAGGGCCAGGGCTATTCGGTGGTGGCTCCACTCTAGTGGAACGAGCTCCCACAGGAGATCAGGGCCCTGCGGGACCTTTTACAGTTCTGCAGAGCCTGCAAAATGGAGCTCTTGCACCATTACAACTGCAACTATCAGTGGTGCTATTAGTAACAACTGACTGCTATGATGGAAGCCCTGAGCCACAGGTCCCTGTGAGTACTGCCAGGCCTGCCCCCTCCGTCCATGACTGAAGCAGACCAATAGAATCTAATGTAAACATCAGAAATGCTAGCACTTTAAAACTGTTGATTTTAAGAATTGTTTTATATTACTGTACTAGGTAATATCATGAATTGTGTTTTATATTACTGCACTATTTAATGTCATGAATTGTGTTTTATGTATGATGAAATTCTTATTTTGTTGTGAGCTGAGCCAGCCTAGGCTGGAATGGGTGGGATATAAATAAATAAAATAAATACATAAATAAAATCTTGTAATTTATATTCTTCTCCTTTTATTTTCAGACCTCTAATCTGCGTATCTTCTCTGATCATATTATTCAATGTTTCCAGTACAAAAATAAAAAGTAATGGGGAAAGTGGACATCCTTGTCTAGTTCCTTTTTGTATCTGAATGTTTTGTGATAAGTCCCCATTAACCAATATCTTTGCTTGTTGTTTAGTATATATTGCTTTAACCATTGTATAAAATTCCCGCCCAGATTGCCAAGATAATAATTGTTCTAACATAAAATTCCAACTGACATTGTCAAAAGCTTTTTCAGCATCTAAAAAGATTAAACCCATCTGTTTCTCTGGGTGAGCTTCAAAATATTCAGTTACATCCTTCTTTATATTATAAAAGTGATTTGGGGTGGCCACATTCCATGTGCTCCCTCAGCCATTGGCCTGTCAGCTGCCACTCAACGGGACTCTCATGCCATTGGCCAGGTGCTGGGTTTGAGTGGGCCAATCCCCTGGTCACATCGCCTCCCTCCATTGCCTCAGTCCCACCCACAAACCCACCGGCCGGCCTCTCATCCTCAGTCTGCGGGGAGCCGCCGGCTGGGATGGAAGCTTCTCTGGTGGACCAACTGGCCTCGGGGATGGGGGAGATGGCTGCGCTGCACTACCCTGGGCCGGCGTGCCCTGCCTCAGGTCATCTGCAGAACCTGCTTCAGGAGGTGCCGGCCTTCCCTGCACTGCCCCCGGTCTTGCTGGCCCAGCGCCGCAGCCCAACTGGCCTCATGGAGGGGAGAAATGCCCGCAACCCACTTCCCTGGGCTGGCATGGCATGGCCTGGCCCAGGGAGGCTGTGGGCCCTGCTTCGGGGGGAGGGCCCTGCCAGCCTTCCCTGCACTGCCCCCGGCCTCACTGGCCCGGCAGCGTGGCCCTATTGGCCTCGGGAAGGGGGGAGACAGCCGCGCCATGCTTTCCTGGGCCAGCATGATTTCACTGCCCCTGAAGATGGCCCTCCAGGGCCTTTCCTTGACCCACTAGACATGTTTAAGAGTTCTATTAACAATAAAGACACACTTACCCCTCCCTTTTAAATTTTTTATTAACAGCAAAGAATCACTCACCCCTCCCTTCCAGAGAAAGACTTCTTATTTTTTTTAAAGTGGCTTATCAGAGTAATATTATCATTTTTATCAGATTACGTAACCAGGAATCTTATCAAATAATTTACATTACAAAAAGAACAGTTTATACTTTTTGGGTACAGTGTGGCTGTGAGGCTTTTGCGAGCTATTTTGCAGATAAAGTTTTGATGCTCCGCCGCGACCTCCCTAGGGGCGCCACAGTTGTAACAGTTAGCGAACTCGAGGCCCCTTGCGCATCTTCGAGTCCGGGTTTAGAGTGTTTCAACCAGCTTAGCCTGGAAGAAGTCGACAGATTGCTCATATCTGTACGTCCAACCACTTACGGCCTTGACCCGTGCCCCTCCTGGCTCATTAAAGCGGGCCACGAGGGGTTTCGAGGTGCCTTGAGGGAGATTGTTAACAAGTCCCTTTCAGAAGGGTGGTCCCCCGAGGCACTCAAGGAAGCGATGGTGCGCCCTCTCCTGAAAAAACCAACTCTGGACCCAGCTGAATTGGCTAACTATCAGCCGGTGTCCAATTTGCCCTATTTGGGCAAACTGATTGAGAGGGTGGTGGCGATTTAGCTACAGTTTCAAGTTTCAAGTTTCACTTATTGTCTTAGCCATTGGCCATAACAACACAAAGTAAATCAAAGCACAACAGAAATATACATCAATAACTTGCAGTAAGTCCTAGACCCCGTCTTATCTTTTTTGCCGCCAGTGCAAACAAAGCCATTCTGCTAGTAACATGTGCATCAGTATCAGAAAGCAAGAACACGGTCAAATCCTGCTCAGCAATTCCATTATACAGAGGTACAATAGGATAAATAAACCTTTGCCTAAGTAATTCGTGCCATAAACATCTCAGAATGTAATGCTCGACATCATCCACTTCACCCATACCACATAGGCATATTCTAGAGGTGGCAGGGGATTTAGCTACAGGGCTTTCTGGATGGCGCTTCTGTCCTTGACCCATTTGAGTCTGGTTTTTGCCCGGGATATGGGACGCAGACAGTACTGGTTGCCCTGACTGATGACCTTCATAGGCATCTGGATCGAGGCGGTGTGGTGGCGCTGTTGTTGTTAGATCTGTTGGCCGCATTTGATACATTCGACCATCAGCTGCTGTCCTGCCGCCTCGCCGACGTGGGGATCCAGGGGCTCGCCCTTCAAGGTCAGGGACAGAGGGTAGTGCTAGGGGAACAGCAGTCCCAGAGGCACCTGCTGGAATATGGGGTGCCTCAGGGGACGGTGCTTTCCCCAATGCTGTTTAACATATATATGCGCCCCCTCGCCCAGATTGCCTGGAGGTATGGGCTAGGGTGCCATCAATACACAGATGACACCCAGCTCTATTTGATGTTGGGCGGCCAGTCAGACTCCTACCCAGAAGATCTGCACCGGGATTTACAAGCCATGGCTGGGTGGCTCAGACGGAGCAGGCTGAAAGTAAACCCGGTGAAGACGGAGGTCCTGTGCTTGAGTTGGACCGGACCGGGGTTAGGGCTCCCACTTCCGACCTTCAACGGGGAACCTCTGGTGCCAGCTTCGGAGGTTAGGAGTTTGGGAGTGCTCCTGAACCCCACCTTAACGATGGAGGCCCAGGTGGCAGCCACTGCCAGATCAGCCTTTTATCATCTTCAGCTGGTACGGCAGTGGGTTCCTTTCCTTGACTGCAACGACCTAGTCACAGTGATCCATGTGACGGTCACCTCGAGGCTAAACTACTGTAACGCTCTCTACATGGGGTTGCCTCTGTCACAAATCTGGAAGCTGCAGCTGGTGCAGAATGCTGCAGCCAGGCTGTTGGTGGACGCCCCTAGGTGGGAGCACACCCGACCTGTACTGAAAGTGCTGCACTGGCTACCTATAGCATACTGGATTCGCTTCAAAGTCCTGGTGCTTACCTTTAAAGCCCTACATGGCCAGGGTCCGACATACCTGAGGGACCGCATTTCCCCACATATTCCCCAAAGAGCCCTTTGGTCAGGGTCACAACACCGGCTGGTGACCCTAGGCCCCAAGGAGGCCAGGCTTGTGGCAACAAGGGCCAGGTCCTTTTCAGTGGCAGCTCCTATCTGGTGGAATGAGCTCCCAGAGGAGATCAGGGCCCTGTGGGACCTCTTGCAGTTCTGCAGGGCCTGTAAGATGGGGCTCTTCCACCAGGCTTTCGAGTAGTAGCCGCCACTGCCACTACCACCACCGCTCCAGTACAGAGTGACACCGCCGGAGGGCCAGGTAACATCTATCTACGGCCCTAGCTCTCCCCTTCTGTTTGCAAGATGTAGGGGAGTTTTATCTTTTAAGTGTTTTATCTATTTTATATACTCTATGCACTTTGTGCCATGTGTAAGCTGCCCTGAGCCCGTTCGCGGGGAGGGCGGGGCATAAATACAATAAATAAATAAGTATAGACCCAACAATATCAAAATTCTTCAGTCACTTGGAAATGACGCTGCAAAACACTTTCCTCCTCCTTCTTTTTTTTCTTGTGGGACTTAATTGCTCCCATTTGTAATCCACAAAGCACCGAAGCAAACCCTCATTGTTATCCAATAAAGGGCCTACACCAATCCATAATAACTCCAAATAATCCCAATAGAAAGATATATCCACTTGTAGATCCAAAATATGGGAAAGAGGAAGTTTTTAGTTGTAATCCTGCCAAGTAAGTCCCAAGTAGCCAAGTTACTGAATGGAAGAAAACATAATCCAAATATAGTACATAAATATACTCTAATAAAAAATTCTTTAAAAGCCAAAGGTAAGTCCAAAAAAATAATCCTTACAGACTGTTGTTTTTCCAATTAAAGCAATAGGCAAACAAAAATTGGAGAAGGGTCCTTGTATCCAAAGTCTTTTCCCTTGCCAAACATAGAACTCAGCTTTTAAAGTCATTTATATTATATTCCAAACTATGGTCTAACCTTTAAAAACATTTAAAAGGTTCTGTTGATAGATTTATTTCCAGGCTTCAACCAAGTCTCTTAATAGCCTCAATTATGTTCCTCTAGCAGATCAAAGTCTCTTCCAAGCCATGGGAGTAAGGCGGGAGGGAGCCTGCCTCTCCTTCTTCTTTCTGTCTGGTTTTTATAGTTTAAAGGGGCCCTTAGCCAGTAATGGTTATAAAGTTTGTGTGTTTACTCTACTCACGATGCTGGAGTCCTTTTCTTTCCAAGTAGTGTGAAGTGTTAGGTCTCCCATTCGTCCAGTGTTCAGAACTTTGCAACAGTGGCTGGCATTGAATGCTCTCGCTCAGATCCTTGGCATCGAGGAGATCTGAACTCTGCCTCCCTACTACCGTAAGCAGGAGTGTTCAGTTCAAGCCCCTGCTTGAACCCCCCCTTCAGGAAGGCTCAATGGGGTCCGGATGATCCTGGACCTCCCTAGAGGGATCTGGGATTCAGCCGCTACTCAGGAGCAAGTCCCTGTGCAGTCCGAAGCTACTGTGCCGCAACCGGAAACTCAGCAGGGCTGAAAATTAACAGGAGCCAGAATGCCTTTGAAGGTCTCATTCTTGGTCCTTTGCCATCCATGCTGCTGTTTATAACAAATGGCTTACATGCATTTTTAAATTACTCAGGAAATGTTACATAAATAAAAATCTTAATAATTCAGCAATATGTAAACAGAACAAAGAACGCCTCATAGGATGTGTTTAATGAATAAAGCATGTATTATATAAGGCTGTCGTTCTGTTTGTGTGTGTGAAAAAGGGAGGTTGAGGAAGCATGTGTGTTAGAAAAGCATCTTTTAAATACATACACTCCGTGGTGTGTGTGGGGGGGGCTCAAAATTTACTTGGCTGTGGGAAACGGCATGCATTTTTAGAAAGCTTGGCGTATGGCTATGTATCCATTTCTTTGGGAAACTGCTCTCTTAATGAACAGTTTTGTACCAGTTCAGAGGCTGTTTCATTGCTGATGCCTGAAAAAGCTATTCTGGGCTTAGCGGAATGGCCGCATGATTCATTCGGCTCCAGCAAAATCTACTTTTATCATAGGAGCTGAATTAGATATGGAACAGATAACAGTCGGTTAATCAAAGTGCTATTAATCATCCTGTTAGGAAACACACACTGCACTGAGGCACACCACCATTCGCATCCTATTTCTATAATGTCTTGTCAGCGTGGCTCTTCAGAAATAATATCTGTATATTTATGTATCATATTGGATTAAAAATAATTCAGCGTTGAAATGCCAGCAAATGGGCAAGGAAGGCTGCTGGCTGCACCCATTCATTTGGAGAAGGCTGTAAATTCCTTTTGCTCTGGATGAGTTCTGCATTTTCAATGAGGTTAACTTGGCAACCTTCAAGTTGATTTTAATAAAAATAGCGGCTTTGAGGACAGGGAACAGAGGCTGCCAAATTTAGAGCTGCTGCACACAATCCTTCTTATACCTCCTTCAGGTCTACTTAGAACTAGTAAGCAAATTAAGTGTATCAATTGCAATTTTGTTTGCTAACCTCCCCCCCCCCTTCCTTCTCTTGAGGAATAAACTTGATTCTGTGCAGTCATGTGTCTGATGGGGGTGATCTCTTTTCTTTTCAGCCATAACACAAAGACAACATCATGGCTGGATCCACGACTTGCGAAAAAGGCTAAACCTCCCGAAGAGTGCAAAGAAAATGGTAGGCTATTAAGTTTCATTACTATTGCTGAAAGGCATAACAGAAAAGAGTTTTCTTTGTCTGGTGATTATTTTAAAAAAAGAGTATTTAGAGAATCAGTGTTTAATTGCTACTGTAGTGCGTTACTTGGTCCTTGGCATACAATGGTGGAAGAGGAAGATATCTGCAATATATTTTTGTATGGTATTCAAAGTTGAAAATAGCAAGTGTGTGTCCAGGGGATGGAATGGGGTTCAGTGTGTTTGATTCTGGGATGATCCTCTTTTTCCACCTTGTTCAGCAATGTATGCAATATTTGAAGCTGGTCATTCTATATAAAATCCAGTGCTTGAGGCAGATGTTAGCAGGGTTGGAGTATGAATATTCCAAAGTGCTTCTGTTTCGTAAAGAGACAGTACTGTGCCAGTGAAGCAGTAGGCAATTTAGACAAGTCAACGTCTTAGCAAAAGAAAAAAAAGAGGAGGGAAGAGATTGCAGAACATTTACTTGCTTGGGGAAAGGACATTTATATCATAGTAGAGTAATTTACAACAGTGAGCATTTTTTGGAATATTTATCATCTTTCTGATTTGGTTAATTAGCTATTGGAGATCAGTATGTTCGTCAGTATTGCCACTGTTAAAATACGAATCATACAGTCCTGTATAGCTTCAAAGGCAATCATTATTTTTAGGATTAGGATTGACCAGCCCCTTTTCAGAACTGTTAAATGTGGTTATTGAGATACTTCTTCAGTTGTCATTGTGTGTGTGTGTGTGTATACAGAGAGAGAGAATTTTTGCTGCACAGTGAATGTACTGTGACCTCAGAATTATAGAATCAGTAACAACCTGAAGATCTAGTGTAATATCCCCCACCCAGCAATGACTCTAGACTGGAAGAATTCCCAGAAGTCTTTCTTTCTTTCTTTCTTTCTTTCTTTCTTTCTTTCTTTCTTTCTTTCTTTCTTTCTTTCTTTCTTTCTTTCTTTCTTTCTTTCTTCCAATCTCTACTTTAAGCAACTCTGGAGAAGGATATTTTCTTGAACAAGTATATTTCATTGTCCAACACTGAAAATATCTTTTTGGCTTTACTTCATATCCACTGTATGGGGCTCTGCTTTCAGTAGCTGTAATTTCACATCTGTTCTCTCTCTCTTCTTTATGACATTCTCTCCTCAGAATTTTTGTTCCTTAAGTGGGAAGTTCATTATTATGTGGAAATAGTTACCGAAGATTAACACTGGCGTTGTAGATGTTTGTTTGGTTTTTTCGAAAGGGTCTTATAAATTCACCCTAATTTCAGAAGAGAAAATCATTTCAACTTCCTTCCTTCAACTTTTTATCATAGATTATGTATTCCAAATATGTTCCTCCTCCTTTTTTTGTTCCCCTTTTTGGATGCATCTTTCAGATGTGGGGAACAAAACTGCTTCTGACACTACACCCTAAGAATCAACTGGTGATAAGAAAAGTGTTACCATAACCACCAGTGTTTTGCAGTCAGTGCTTCTAATAAATTAATGAGGAAAGCGCTTCTCTACAGCTGAGTCATATAAATCAGTGTTTCCCAACCTGTGGGTCAGGACCCAAAAGTGTGCTGCAAATACCCTTCCCATTATTTTCTTTCATATTTTGAAAACCAAGATCTGACCTTGGAAACAGTATCTTCCATGTCATAAATTAGTTGGTATTTTGTTTCTTCACTGCATATACATGATGATTATGTAAAACATGTCCTGATAGTTACTACAATGAGTTTCTTAGAATCTTAGGGGGTATTAGAGGGAGAAAGAGAGAATGGAGAATGACAGCATGGTCAAAGGTTGGAATGTAACCCTCCATATGCAAAGGCTCTCCATGTAACCCTCCATATGCAAACCCTCCATGTGGAAGTCAGATCAGAATAGCACTCGCTTGGGATTTATAGTGGGGGCAGCTGTGCCCTTTGTGCAATGTTTACCTAGGGCACAAAAAAAATGTGGGCCAGCCTTGGATGCGTCACCTTACTAAGTAAATTTGGACTTGTGGATCACTATACTGAAAAGGTTGGGAACGAGTGATGTAACAGACGTAGCATGATCCACTGTGACCCTTCAACTCTTCTTGATAGCACTGGGACATTTTGAATTTTTCTTTAGATCGAAGAACACCAAGAAGACCTTATTCATTTTGCACTGTCAAAGAGAAACATACTGATGTAACCATTGTTTGGTAAACAATTTCATCCAAAAAATTGCTTCGTAGTCTAGGTTTTACAAAGAATAGTTCTAATTTACTAGGCTAACAAATGGATATTTGGCCCAGAATGTCTTCAGCAACATTCATTGTCTGGAGAGGAAGTCTGATGCCCAGCTTTGAAAAGGTCATGTGTGGGCAGCAGTTGCCACTCACTACCATGGCTCACCCATCCAACCTGGTGAAAAAGTGAATGAACACACAAATAGAAGGCATAACTGACTATAGTCAGGAGGGAGCCCTTCGAAATGCTGGGACTTGCCCTCTGCTCTGTGATGCCAATCCAGGATTAGTATTCCCAACTCTTACTTGGGAAATTCCTGGAGATTTCAGGGTAGAGCCTGGGGTAGGTGGGATTTGGGGATAGGAGGGATGTGATGCCATAGAGTTTGTCCCCCAAAGCTGATGTTTCCTCCAGGGGAACTGATCTCTCAAAAATTCCAAGCTCCACCTGAAAGATGGCAACCCTACCCAAGATTATGGATTGAAAGCTGAAGAATGGTAATTTTTTCTCTTCCATCTTATTTACCAGCTGACAAACTCCTAAAATAGCAAAATCAAACTTTTAAATAATATAATTTACATTTTAACTAAAAAAAAAAAGAATGGTAATTTTACACTAATGCAATTTGAAAAAGGTTTCCCCCAAAGACAAAAGATGGAGGAGGAGATGGTTTTTATACCCCACTTTTCACTACCCAAAGGAGTCTCAGAGTGGCTTACAATCACCTTCCCTTTTTCTCCCCACAACAGACAGATAGGTGGGGCTGAGAGAGTTCTGAGAGAACTATGACTGATGCAAGGTCACACAGCAGGCTTCATGTGGAGGAGTGGGGAATCAAACCCAGTTCTCCAGATTAGAGTCCC
This sequence comes from Gekko japonicus, assembly GCF_001447785.1. NCBI lineage: Eukaryota > Metazoa > Chordata > Lepidosauria > Squamata > Gekkonidae > Gekko > Gekko japonicus. Next base: position 3,406,191 of record NW_015168652.1, on the reverse strand, counting down.
CTGTTCTTTTACCACTAGACTAAACTATCAGAGATGATAGAATTTTTGCCCACTTAGTTTAAGCACCCATCATTTATTTATTTAAGGTATGTTTGTGCAGTTAAGCTCTTTAATGTTCACTATGTGCTACTATGGAAACACTACTCTACTGTACAGTTGCCAGGTATCTCCTGGCAACTGGCGGGGGTTGGGGGCGACTTACCAGGAGAAAGAGAATGGCCCAGGCCACATTGCTGGTGTTACAATGTTAGTGGCTTCCGTGCAACACTATGAAATTTGGGCAAAAACTCTATGATAAAACCAGCTTCTAATGTAGAGTTTTTGCCAAATACCACAGCATCACCTGGAGGTTGCTGGCTTGATGACATCACTTCCTGTGTGACACCAGAAACATGGCCCAGGTGTTCTTCTTTCTACTGGTAAGTCTCTCTGCCAGCCAGCTGATTGGTGGCTGAGGGGCAGGGCCTGGCAGCAGGGGACCCCCGACTCCATTGGGAGGGTCTGGCAACACTACTCTATTCATATGGTAAATGGGTGGAAATAACTTGAAATTTTGGCTTAAAGTATATACTTGTATTTTTTTTTGTCTTGTTCTTGAAAAGCAATGATTTTTTTAAAAAATTAAAGGACAAACTATTTAATGTAGCCTGAAGTTTGGGGGACAAACAATGTTGTGTGGCAATTGTAATGTATGTCAAGTAGTAGTATTTTTACTCCTGTCATCGGGGCCTGTCTTACTCTAGCTTTGACATTGCCTTGAGCATGGTGGTTGCCACCTATTCTCTAACACTCTGGGAATGTATAAATCTTCTGCCCAAATGGTTGGAGCAGATTGCATGGTTATATGCAGCCTGGAAAGCATTGGCTCATTGACTAACCACTCCGAGAAATATATTTTCCATGCTCCTTTATGTCCTGTGGGCCAATGCTGACATAATGAATGTGTTATGATGGCACATACAGTATGAAGAATAATTTGAAAAGTATGACCTTCTGCAGAATACTTAAGACCATAATTCTGCGTAAAGATTGAATATGTTTTGAATTCCTGAAGCAATATTTTTTCCCAATCAGAAGGAGAGCACTTAACAGTTACTCTCTAATCCCATTCTTGCTATCTTTAATCCTCCAAATCTTGACTTCTAAATGTCAGGGGTGCCTGATAGGTTTCACAAAGAAGACTTTTATGGGGATGTTCCTGACAGTGTCCCCAACCATCTTAAGTTTTAGTGCTCCTTTTATCCCTGGGCTGTTTCTTGAAAACTCACTAGTTAAACAAGATAGGGAAGCTTTATAATGGAATGAAGAGATCAAACTCATAAAATTCATCCAAGAAAGTGGGTCCTCTATGCAATCCCCCCCATGTGTGTGGCTGTGTATGTGGATGGTCATTATTTCTTCTTTGTAAATATATCAGTGTTGAGAAAAAAGCCATAAAACAATTTACCAAATATTGTAGAGCACAGTAAATATTATAAATAGTGATTCTTTAATACTGTGTGGCCATGTTTTCATTGCCAAGTATTTTCAAGTGGAAAACTTGCAGAATCAGCACATAGATGCTTTACATTCTGATGTAGTACATACACATTTAGAGATCAGTTCTCAAGTATCATGAAAATCCGCCCTCAGCCTTCTTTTTCTTTTTTCTTTTTTGAGCCCCCGGAGGGGATTTTTTAATTGTTTTTTATAAAACTACAAAACTAATACAGAAAAAAGGGAAGGGGAGCTACATATACAGGATAAAGTAAATAAACCCACTACTAACTAAAAACCCAAGAGAGGAGATCATCAATAGCTTAATTACATCAAGTCTTCCCTTCTTTTATGTCATTATAACCTGAGTCAAACATTTATAATATTTTTACCCTTTTCTTTAAATCTTAAAACTTAACTGTCTTAGAACAGTACCCCCAATCATCCCATTTTAAAGTTCTCAAAGGCACAAATCAGAGTCCTTCAGCCTTCACTTTTCCTTTCCCCATCTCTTCCGCAGCTTGCAAGGACTTTTTGGAGCTGCTGCCCCTTGCTCTGCAAGAGAGCCCTCTCCGGAAGAACCTAAGTCCAGCTCGCCACTAGACTTGCTGTCCTTTCTTTTTTTCCATCCTCTGGCCTTCCCGACTGCACCCTAAGAAATTCCCGAGCTTCCAGAACAGAGTCAAACTTTTCTTTTTTATCCTTGATTTTGAAGGCGACGCCTTCTGGAATTAGCCATTTATATCCAATTGAATTTGTCTGAAGAAAAAGCACGAGGTCTTTGTACTTCTTTCTCCGTTGTCTTATTTCAAATGGAATGTCTTTTAAGACTCTGATGGCATTCTCTCCCACTTTCAGGGATATTCCAGAAACTGCTTTCAGGATTGCGTCCCTCACATGCCTCTTCGAGAATCTTACGACAATTTCCCCAGGCAGATTATTTTTCTTTATATAGCCTGAATATGATCTATAGACCACATCCATGTCGCTTAGCAGTGATTCCGCCTTCATCTCTGTCACTGGGGCTAGTAATTCACTCATCACTTCTTTTGGATTCTCTCCCTTATTCTCTGGCATGCCCTGAAAGTGAAGGATCATATTAGCTTTTTCCATTTGTAGTTGCAGCAGCTGATCTTCTGTGGAGCTTTGTTTCCTTTCCAGCTTTTGCACTTTTTTCTTCACCTTTTGGGTCGTTGCATCCACTTCATTCACCTTCGCAGTATTTTGTTTCATCATTTGCAATGTCTCATTTATCTGATTTTTCTGAGAGGTGATACATTGCGTCATTGTTGACATTTGTTCCTTGAAGTTATTCAGCTGTTCCAGCAGGGGGCGCATGGATTCTGCTATGGTCTTAGCCAACTCTGGTAACTTCTGGTTTCGGGCTCTCAGTCCCTTTTGGTTTCAAAAGTTTTTCTTTGTCCTTCTTCCCTGCCATCTTTATTGTTTGTTTACTTTTGCAATTTTTTTAAAAGTCTCTGAATGTGCGCTTGAATGGTTCAACTCACTTTGGTAAGTACTTCTAGACAGTTCCTTTCGCATTTTCTTCTGCTCCCTTCCTCAAACGCTCAAAAGTTCATGCGCATGGAAGGCGTCCCTCCCCTGCTCGCCTTTTTCCCGTTCAGTGGAGGAGGGGAGCTATCTTTTCCCTTTACAAACGCTTTAAAACTGACTCATGTTCATAATTGGTCTTCTGATCTTGCTTTCGGCTTCATTTCTGACGCTCGATCTCCTGCGCTTGCCCCGGTCAGCGTCACTTAAATCCATTCGTCCTCTCAGCATGGAGAACCGTTGGAAAAGAGGTGCCTCAATTGTCTTGTGGAAGAGCACATGCGTTGTATGCAACGGGTCCATGTTCAATCCCTGGCATATCAGGTAGCATTTTGCAAAATGTGCAAAACAGAATTGTTCAGGAGGGCATTCTTAACGAGGGAGTAGCACTGTGGTGTAATGGATCAATTTAGGAGGTGACCTCCATTGGTATTAATGTGTTTTTCTTCCAGTTCTTCAGTCCCAGCTCCACTGCATTATCCTGTTTTTCTAAGAATCTTTGCTGTTAGATTCAAAAGTTATATTTTGTAATCTGCTTGCTGATCGACTGAACAATTTTGTTTTTCTAGGAATTTTTGCTGTTAGGTTCAAACATTATCATCCAAAAGCTACAAAATTTTCAAATTGGCTTACTGATTGAATGAATAGTTCTATTGTGCTTGGAATCCTCCATGAGTCCCATTGAGAGTGAACTGTAAATGAAAATAAACAGATTAGGTACAAGGTGACTTCATATGTTCATACAGTAGTTTTGTCTTCCCCCCAAGCACATACAAGCTATAATACATAGACCAAGCAGTAGTGTTGTGCTTCACATGAAGGGCATCTAGCTTTGCATGAGAGAAAGCATGTGTTGCAGTGCTTCAAATGTCAGACTGGGACTGGGGATGAAAAGTACGCAGACAGACGAGTGATTTCAGCTTAGCATACTTTATTTGGTGTAGAACAAGGCAACTTTAGCCGGCTCACAGGCCGGCTTATATCCCCCGTGAATCCACCACCCAAAACACACACCCACTTCCCAATAGGTCTAAACTAGTGGCTGAGAGTCCCACAGGCTCTAGGCCCGGAGCCTAGCCCTCTGATTAGTGCGGGCTAGGATCCATATCGTCCATTGTCTGTCGGAGCAAAGCTCGATGCCTGTGCTTGACCACATGGTGCCCAAGCTGACCATGCGGTTGGGTCCTGATACATTACAGGGGAGACCAGAGTTCAGACCCTCACTGAGCTATGAAGCTTCCTGGGTGAACTTGGGCAGTCTGTCTCTAAACTAACTAATAGAGTTGTCATTTAGATGAAGGTGAAATCAATGGGATAGTCATTCCAGGATATAAGTTCTATAGGCAGGACAGGGAGGGATGGTTTGGGGGAAGGTCTGCCTCAGTGAATTGACCAGAAGGGACCACAGGCTGTGGGGAAAGCACTGTATGCTAATAATTAGGCAAGCAAAGAATCAGCATTGGGGCCACTACTATTTGTTCATAAGTGATCTGGAACTAGGGGTGAACGGTGCTGTGTGCAGATGACACAAAATTATTCAGGACTGTGAAAACCAAAGATGACTCTGAAGAGCTCCAGGAAGATCTCCACAAATTGGGTGAGTGGGCAACAATGTGGGTAAACAAAGTTATGTGTTGGCAATTTTAAGGTGATGCACATTGAAACAAAGAATCCCAACTTCAAGTATATGCTAATAGGGTCATAACTTACTCAGACTGAGAGGGAAATTTAAGAGATCGTGGGGTCAGAGTAGGTAGGTCAATAAAACTGTCAAGTCAGTGTGCCACAGCAGTGAAAAAGGGAAACTCTGTGTTGGGGATTATTAGGAAAGGAATGGAAAATAAAATGGCCAGTATTTTATTTATGGTGCTGCCTCATTTGGAATACTGTATGAAGTTCTGTTGAATGTTGCAGGGCTGGAAAAATTCAAAAGAGGGAAACCAAGACGATGAGGGGATTCGAGCACCTTTCCTGTTAAGGAACAGCTGAAGAATCTGGGGCTTTTCAGTTTAGAAAAGAGATGACTTAGGGGGTATGATAGAGATTTATAAAATTATGCATGGGATGGAGAGAATGGACAGAGAGAAATGTTTCTCCCTCTCCCCAGATACCAGAACTCAAAGGCATCCAATGAAGCTGATGGGCAGTAGATTCAGGAAGGACAAAAAGGAGTACTTCTTTACACAGTGAGTGATTAAAATGTGGAATTTGCTGCCAGAGGTTGTAGTGATAACCACAGGCATAGGCAGCTTTAAAGGGGGATTAGACAGATCCATGGAGGATAGGTCTGTCAGTGGTTATAAGTCTAAAGGGAACCTCTACATTCAGAAGCAGTAAATCTCCGAATACTAGTGCCAGGAGATAACATCAGGGGAAGTCCTTGGCCTCTATGCCCTGTTGAGGAACTGGTTCTCCACTGTGTGAGAGAGGAGGCTGGACTAGATGGACCACTGGTCTGATTCAGCAAGGCTCTTCTCATGTTCTTATGGAAATAACTCAGTGAACCACCCTGGTTTCCAGGTAGTTACAGTGGGATAAAAACTAGGGGTGTCAGCTCTAGGTTAGGAAATACATCAGTATAGTATAATGCCATGGAATCCATCTTCCAAAGCAGCCATTATCTCTAGGGGAACTGATCTTAACCATCTGGAGATCAACTGTAATAGCGGGGAATCTCCAGGTACCACGTGGAGGTTGGCAACACTATATAAAAATATAATAGCAAGGTGATTCTGGTCTACAGAAACCAGAACTAATACAATGCATCAGTCTATCTTTTAATATTTTTAGCTTTGCAGTGATTGTATGATACGACTGCCAAGGCCACTGCTGGGACATGGATTCCCCTGCTCCCTGCTCCCGTTGCCCACCATCCATCAGAATGGCAGTGGCAAAAAAATTTTTTTAAACCCATCACTCCAGCTGCAGTGTCACATAATTTTTGGCAAATTGAGTAGCTCTAGGAACCACTGGAAACTCTACTCTGTTGGCTACAACAAGCCTTAGCAAAATGTCCAGTGTTCTTGCAGTAGTTGTATTGTGCTTCTTTTACAGGACACTGAGGATAACTTGCAAGGAACCACAATGAAAACACATTTTTGTTGATGTTCTACATCACTGACTCCATAACTTTTCAGTATGTTCAGTTCCTTCTTTATCTGAAGCAATAAAAGCTTTTCCGAATTTCTTGACTTGTAGGTATTTTTGATCTGCCATTTTAATTTGAGTCTCTTAAAGACAAATAACATCAGAATTTATTTTTTTCAGCTGAAAAAAATCAGTAAGAACAATCTCATATTCAGTGTTCTCTCAAAGCTGAGTTAGTGTGAGCTAGCTCATAGTTTTTAGCCTTCAGCTCACACATTTTTGTCTTAGCTCAGGAAGGATGGCTCCAGAGCAAACTAGTTTATGCAGCAGCCAAATAGCTCACTCACAACTTTAATGCCAGTAGCTCACAAAGTAGAATTTTTGCTCACAAGACTCCACAGCTTAGAGGGAGCATTGCTCATATTTACCATCAGCAAGAGGAAATGTGTAAAAAATATGTTGTCCTTCTACCCCCAAGGAATGAATAAGCAGCACAAGCTTTTTCTCTTCAGACACATTAGTGCCACTAATTGCAAGCAGATAATGATCAAAAATAAGATTCCATGAAGTAAAAGCAATTGGAGGCTCACCTGGACTTTACAAAAAAGGTGCCAGTGGATTCAAAGGCAAAAAAGCCATCCCACATTTGTTGCCAGTTTGTTATATCTGTTCAATGCCTCCAAGTCAAATTCCACAATCTGTTTATTAAGGTCTCAGCCAAATAGCAGTTAAAACACATTCCTACAGCTATATTCACTTCCACCTCTTCCCATTACAACAGTTCTCTTAAAAAAAAATACACACCTACACCCCAGGTTTTAACTGTTAAGTTTTTGTTTTATTGCCATTTTTTCACATCTTAAGAATTTTTGGTGCAGACAGCAAAACAGAATAGTTATTTACATGTGTCCTTTTTATTACAGATTTCCATCTGTGCATGCATATTCACTCAAGATGTTCTCAGCATACTAATTTTGTACAGTAAACTCATTTGAGGACAGTGGTGTCTCTATGACAAGCTTTACACTTAGCTTGTATGTGGCTGTTAGAATGCACAGAGGTCAAATCAGGTACCAGGCCTACAGAGATACAAATGTACCTTTCTAGGGCTGTCTTCAAGATCTTTAGCAATGGTGAATGAGTATGGACCCTCAATAGCAAATAGCCTAATAAGCATGTTAAATTGTGAATGAAGTTTGCCATTGTGATCATCCTTTCTCCTCCTGTGCATTTATTGTGTCTGAATCTAATACCTGAAAAATGGATTCACTTGAAACCATACATTTTGGGGGTATTGGGGAGTCTTTAATGTTCCAAAAGTCCAGCTTTGTCCCTCCCTCAGTTATTTTTCACAAAAAAAAAAACTACACTAAATGATGTTTGTTTTGTGCTTGTTTTTTAACATCTTTTTTGCCATCTAGTTTAAGACATCTGGTTTTCTAATTAATTAATATACAGTTTGTGAAGTGTGGAGAAATCGTTTCTATTTCCCAGAGGTGTGAATTGACTGACATTCTGTATTGTTTGGATTTCCCTTCCTATAGATAACTAGAAGAAATGTTAATTGTTCCTTTGGGAATTAATGGAACTTAAAAGGATCCCTCCTTCCCTCCATCATAGATACCAGAAGAGATTGCTGCAAACTGAGTCTGTCTTCCACACCCAGGATGAATGTTTCCATGACATGGCCTGAATAACTGAATACAAACATCCATTATCTGTAATTTCAGGCCACCCCCTCCAAGCTCCAGCAGATACTCAACAAAACTATTGGGGGCCTTTTTCTGAACAAGTAGCAACCATTGAGAAATCATCAATCAACTATTTCAGTCTATTAACATAATAAAGGAATGGTCAGAGGGCATTCCTACCAGTAATATTACAGATTTCAGTAGGACTCTTGATATGAGCCCCTGAAGGGAAGACACCAGCAGCAGTCCATATTAACATAATAAAGGAATGGTCAGAGGGCATTCCTACCAGTAATATTACAGATTTCAGTAGGAAGGGAAGACACCAGCAGCAGTCCATAATGACTCCCTTACTCACTCTCTTATCAGATCCCCGGTAATGGCCCATACCAGCTTACTTCACTCCTTATTAAATTTCATACCTTTGTGTCCATGGTTAACTGATCTGGATTAATGGATAGGACCAGGTCTCTCATTCACAAACATTAGAAAGTCTGGCTTCGCAACAAAATCTTGGGGCAGATACTGGCAGAGTTTCCTGTTAGTGGAGCCTTTGCTCATAGCTGTTCAATCAGCTACTGTCTGAGCTTGTTCTTTGATGGCAGTGGCCCCTTTGGAATGATCTCCCAAATGATGTCAAAAAGGTTCCTGATGGAAAAATTTCCCAATGGGCCACTGCTGTAGAGGCCATTGGTGGCCGAGCCCCAGCAACTTTGCCAGTGCTTCAGAGGTCACTTGGCTCAGAACCTTCATTGGTAATCAGTGTCTGCTTACCAGTTGTCTCATCCTGCACTGCTGCCATTTTGTGGGATGAAGATGAAGGTGAGCCTTTGTCAATGCTATGAGTTCAGAAGCCCCAGAAGTTCCGGCTTCTAAGGCATAATCAGCTGGGCTTGTTCCAAAGCCGTTTTTACATTCCTGTCTGCTTCTGGCCCTGATAGAAGCCCAATTTCATAGGCAATGTTAGGGTGTGTTATTCAGATGGGGACATAATTCACTGACTGTGTGGCATGGATTATTGACTGATGATACTGTCAGCTGAATTTACATTATTTTTCATATTAAGTGTTTTTTTACCAGTTGGGCAGGCCTCTATACACTGCCTTGAGTCACTGTGATTGAAGGAAAGGAGAAATATAAATATTTTAATACAGTCCACACATTAGAGTGTTCATCATAGAACCTTGCAGTGAGCAATTAGGAATTTGTCTGTGAATCAGCCCCTAAGTATACTTTTCAAGTACCAAGCGAACTGGGAATATAATCAGCTCTTTCTGACACTATAGTGCCAGTGAAACAGTCTTCAGCAACCCTTGTTAAGAGTTTATTTGGTTTGGTGTAAGCACTTTGTTTTAGTTTCTAATTCTGCACCATTTTGGTGTTGTTGTTTTACACTGTAAAAGAACTATGCCCTTTAAAACATTACTTTAGATGTTTTGGCCAGTAATTCTGAAGAATAAACTTACAGACCTTTGTAGTAAAACAAAAAAGCAGAACTTTGCCTCTATAGGGCACCATAACCAAAGATGCTAATCTCTTTATAACTCAGTGACCCATGAGTCTGTACATGTATTCTTTTAGCTAATTGGGATTGTACGGCATTCACAAACTCACGTTTGTTTTGTGATGTGAAAGGCTCACATTTTTGTCAAACCCAGGCAGCAGTTTAGCGAACTGTGGGACATTGCATCTGGGAGTTTCTGAATAATTTGTCTGAGGTAATGAGGAACATCGTGTGATGTTGTATCAAAGGCAACTGCCAGAGTGAAAGCCAGCTGGGTACAGCAGTTGTATATCAAATAGTTACTGGATTTTGTCTCTCTGGAAAAATTAGAGAACCTAATGAGCCAAACTGGAAAACCTAGGGAGTAGCCTGCAAGGATACCGATTACTAGAAGAAGAAGAAACCATTAGAATGAAGTTCATTATTTTCTTTCTTTCTAAGGCTCCTTCAGTTACTTCACATTTACTGGGCCAGCCCAGCTAAAGAGGCAGCCTAGGCAAGTTCTTGGGGGACCAAAATTCCTACCTCAGCTACATTAGTTTCTTATAGAAAGAGGCACTTCCTATGTTTTGTCATAAATAAAACCAGAATGTTTAGCGGCTGCACAGCAGTATCCAAGAAATGTGATCAAGAGATTCTACTGGTTCTCCTATAGTATAGGTTAGGCCTCCTGCTGGAGAAAAAACATTTTAAAAGTCAGCTACCTGTTATTTTACCTGGAGTTTCTGGTGATTCCTGGAGCTACCCAATGTCACTTTCCAAATGTGACATCACTGGTACAGTTGCAAAGGAAAGGAAATAAAGGGACATATGGGAAAGACTGAAATAGCAGATAACTATTGGAATGGCCTCATCGTGGATAGGTGTGCACTGGGCTGTAGAAAGAAAACCCTATGCCCCAGGTAAAACACAGACTTAGGTCCGTCTTCCTGCAGTGCCCCCAAATGATGTCAGTGGATAACATAGCATATTTTAGTACATAGAATATTGATGTAATAAATGCATCATCTAGTTTAGTACATAGTATTTAATGACAATACTTTTATTAATAACCATTAATGCTGATTCACTAGATGGGCAAAGTGTCTTCCTGTTTGATTTTGTAATCCAGTGCTCTAAAGGTCAAAGGTGAAAGGTCAGATGAGTGCAGCCTTGTTTGTCTAGTAATTTTAGGCAATATGAATTTACTAGGAAAAAGGCTTGTTGTGGAAATAAATGCAACGATCTCTAAAAAGAGGCTCTGGGCGGGTGACCCGGCCTTGGACACACAGTGTCAATTTGCTGTGGTACCTCAGCAGGGTATAATGACACTGAGTCCATCATTTTCTCCAGAAGAACTGATTTCTGCTACCTAAAGAACAGTTGTAATTTTGAGTGATCTCCAGCCCTCACCTGAAGATTGGCAACGATGGTTCCCTGGAAGGGAATGGTTGGTTTGGAGGGTGGAGTATATGGCTTTGTACCTGTCCGAGGTCCCACACCTCCTGAAACCTCACCCTCTCCAGGCTCCATCCCTCACATCTCCAGGAATTTCCCACCAGGAGTTGGCAACCCTATCTCCTTCCCAGCCAATCATCAACCTACCTTTATTTCCTCCTCACTCTTCAGCTTTCCACCCCAAACACACCTGCAGCCTTTCCCGTGCTCTGAAGCCCGGACTGCTACGTCACATTGGCTGTCATACGGGGGCCACCTCAGCAGCATATAAGGATACAGAGGCCACCATTTTCTCCAGGGGAACTGATCTCTGCCATCTGGAAAGCAGTTGTAATTCTGAGTGATCTCCAGCCCTCACCTGGAGATTGGACACATTTTACCTCAGAACAGCAAACTGTTTAGAATGTTAGAGGCAAAAGCCAATCAAGTCGCATATGCAAACGACCTCTGTGTTCCGAGGCAAAGGCCAATGAGGCTGTGTTCTGACTGGCTATGGGAGGGGGAGTAACAGGAAACTGTTTAGAATGTTGGAGGCAAGACTCAAGCAATGCAGCCAGTGAATAGGGATAGATTCTGAGTGACACACCAGGGCGCCAACCAATTCCGGAGCGTGTGGAATGTTCTAGAGGAGTGCCAACACCATTCGGCTTTTATACATAAGGGAGATAATGAGCCTTGTGAGGCCCTAGTGAAGTCTGACCCTTGCAAAAAAACCCACCCATTTTAATAACCTAATTTTCTAGTCAACCGTTTACTCCACAGATTATCTTTTCAAAACCTTATTTCATGTCCAGTTATAGTCACAACAAAGAGGAAATTTGAAAGTCATTTGCTAGGAACAAATAAGTACTTGATATAGACATATAGACAATGTCACTTTTTGGCCCTTCTGACCTTGAATGCTGGATTTTGGATTTATACCTAAGGACATCTACCTGCTTAGAGACTTGGAGAATGAATGGTTGTCTCAAAGAATGAGTGATAACCCCAGCTCAGAGACCCCAACTGCTGAGAGACTCAGAGAATGAGTCGTAACCCAACTGTGAGGCCTGTGGTTGCTTCCTCTTTTCTCTCTCAAGAAAAATACTGGGCTATAAGTTAATAAAAAGATAGTTACAGGTGGAAAGCCATTTTAGTCTGTAGTCGTAGAAGAAAATTTGAGTCCAGTAGCACCGTAAAGACCAACAAAATTTTCCAGGGTGTATGTTTCTGTGAATCAAAGCATACTTTGTCGCATACAAAAATATAAATAAAACACCAAGCCTTCAGTAATAGGGTTCCCATTCTGCAGGCAGGGAGCAGGAAATCCCCCACTTTTGGGGGCTTCTGCCCATCAGCTGGCCGGCAGAGGAGACCCCACCCCCAAACAGCAATGTTACTGGACCTAAAAACAGTAGCCGTACCATCTTAGGTTCATTCACTTGCTCATCTTCCAACATTATGTCCACTATGTCCAGTTACAGTTAGAACAATTTTATAGAAAGGTTTTTTTTCCCTGTGGTAATTGTTCTAACTGTAACTGTGCTGAGCCTAAGAAGTCGTTTCAAAATACTGCCAAAGCAAAAACCTTCTTTATTAATACATTTTGCAACTGTCAAAGCAAAGGAGCGATCTACTGTATCCAGTGTCCATGTGGTAAATTGTATTTGGGTCAAACATCTAGACCTGTAAAAGTCAGAATAGGTGAACACCGAAGCTGCATTAGATTGCATAAACGTTCTGCACCATTAGTGAACCATTTTCTGGACTTGGGACCTACGGATAAACAGCTAAAATTTTGGATTATCGAGACTGTACGGACTACCAACCCGAACATGTGCAGAGTGCTCCTGAGAAGAGAGTTGTTTTGGATTTACCAACTGCAGACGTGGGCGCCTTTTGGATTGAATGAAGAAGTGGACTGGACTTGCTGTTTGTGAACATCTATAATTGTTTTTTGTCTATTCTGTATGCTGACCTGTTCCCCCCCCCCCATGCTGCTCCTTATCTCCCTCTCCTTTGCACTCCCTCCCATCTTGTATCTTTCCTGGCTGGCATTGTGCAATGTAAATGGGTGATTGCATCACCCTAGGTTTACTAATATATATGGAAGCCAGTGCAGCAGCTAATAAAAGAATTTTCACCTTGATGGAGTTACAAACATTCTGACCTATGAAATCACTGTTACCAGGTTTGTTGGCCAATTCAATAATTTTCATTTTAATTTGGGTTGAATTCATTATACAATTTGACTTACTATAAAATAATGTTTACAATTTCATTTCATTTTTTAATTCAGAATAAGTTGTGGAGGTGATATGGCTATACCTATGGCCCATCACTAATACCAGGAGTACAATTATAAGTATACAAGGTAACTTTATCTTTGATAGAATCATTTTTAATCAATATTTTTTATACATTTGGACATAATAATGAAGTTTCTTCTCCTTCCCCCCCCCCCTCTATTTTTCTTTGAATAATCTCAGGAAACAACATCTGGTTTTAATATATGTGTACTAAAAATCTGTAACAGGTCTATGAATGTGTGTCTATAATATATTGATAATAGTGACCAGTGAGGAAGGCCTTTAGGGGCCGAAATGCGTTTGGTCTTCAGTTGGAAAGTGTTTACCCATCATATGTATTAGTAGCGGATAAGCTTTTATAGTCTGAACATAGACACAATTTTTTTTTTTAATCAGTATAAGTTTTAACATGTGTACACCTTAATAAATATTTGTACACACACACACACACACACACACATATATATATATTGTTTAGCTTAGCCCTTTTGTTTAGCTTAGCCCTTTTGGTTCGCAGTCGTATCTTGGGTTGAGTCCCCCCCCCCTTTTTCCCCCAGTTTTTGACACAAATCAGTTCATCAGGAGAAAATGGCCCCTTTAGAAGGTAGAATCTATAGCATTATACTCCACTGAAGTCCCTCCCCCCAAAAACCCCACGCTCCTCAGGCTGCTCCCCCAAAATCTCCAGGTATTTCCCAATTCTGGGCTAGAAACACTAGTTTTGCATGGAAAGAGATTGGAAATTGTACACATGACCAAGCATTGCACACCATTGTTTTTATTTATCTACAGATTTATGCATAACAATGGCTCAGTGACCAAATGGAATATGTACACAAAAATGCATATTTTAAAAAAAGTTTTATTTTAAAAAGCATGCATCATCTGTTGTTTAGGTGGTGCATATCTGTCTCACAGTAGAATCATTCCTTCCTCTCAGAGAAATTATAGAATGAGTCTTGTAAGGAATTAAATACACAAGACCCAAATACACAAGACCCAAATTTCATTCTATCCATAAAGTGGAAAGTTTATTTGAATGGGGAGCATACTGATGTAATTGTTACCTTATTTATTTTTATTTGATTATTTCTACCCCATCTCCCTGCGCTCATCAAGAGAAAGGAGATCTGTTTTAAATAAAATTAATTAGATTGTGGATCAGGCTCTTTCTCTGTTTTTGAAAATGTTAGTATTGTATAATCAAGGAAGATTATAAGTAGTATAAGTTTATTGTCTTAGCCATAGGCCATAACATAATACATCAGGTCATAAAATGGTAATGTAGACAATAGAAAAATATCAGTATACTCCTATAGTTCTTCTACTTTGCATTAAATACTAAACTCATTCTGATTTTCCTTGTTGCTAAGGCAAATAACGCCATTCTCCTACAGACATAGTGGTCAAGGTCTGAGAGTAAAAATTTGACCAGATCCAGATCGGAGAGTCCATTATGCTGTGGAATAATAGGGATGATGTACTTTAGCATAAGGGCTTCATGCCATGGGCACCTCAGAATATAATGTACAATATCATCAACTTCCCCCATATCACAAAGACAAAGTCTAAGGGGGGCAGGGATACCAAAGAAACGTCCAGTCTTGATAATTGAGGGCATGGATTGAAATCTTAAAGCTGTAAAAGCCGATCTCAATTCCAGGCTGGTTAACTTCTCTAAATACAGGGACCTACAGTGATCCCTTTTTAAAAAACTTGAATAATGGTGCCGCAAGACAATGTGCCATCACATCCTGGTCCATAAGCCCATCCTTTTTGAACACCCATTCCTTCAGTTCCCGTGCTTCCTTAATAGATCATCAGGAATTGAAAATGTCAATTGAATTGAGGCCAACTAATCTCTTGGAGGCTTTCAGGTCTGGAGTTGTAGTGGATAACTCACTGAAAATGTCGAGACAGTGTGTGACTGCAATAAAGAAGGCCAATGCTATGCTGGGGATTATTAGGAAGGGTATTGAAAACAGATCAGCCAATATCATAATGCCCCTATATAAATCAATGGTGAGACCTCATTTGGAATACTGTGTGCAGTTCTGGTCACCACACCTTAAAAAGGATATTATAGCTTTGGAAAAAGTGCAGAAAAGGGCAACTCGAATGATAAAAGGGTTGGAACACTTTCCCTATGAGGAAAGGTTAAAGCGCTTAGGGCTCTTTAGCTTGGAGAAAAGACGACTGAGGGGTGACATGATCGAGGTTTATAAGATTATGCATGGGAAAGAGCAGGTAGAGAAAGAGGTACTTTTCTCCCTTTCTCACAATACAAGAACTCGTGGGCACTCCATGAAACTGCAGAGCGGTCGGGTTAGAATGGATAAAAGGAAGTACTTCTTCACCCAAAGAGTGATTAACACTTGGAATTCACTGCCACAGGAAGTGGTGGGTGCTACAAGCATGGATGGCTTCAAAAGGGAATTAGATAAGCATATGGAGCAGAGGTCCATCAGTGGCTATTAGCCACAAGGTATAGCTAGGGGCTCTGGGGCAAGTGATGCTCTGTCTTCTTGGTGCTTGGGGGGGGGTCAACAGTGGGAGGGCTTCTAATGTCCTGGCCCCACTGCTGGACCTCCTGATGGCACTGGTATTTCTGGCCACTGTGTGACACAGAGTGTTGGACTGCATGGGCCTTTGGCCTGATCCAACATTGGCGTCTCTGATGTTCTGATGAGATCTCTGATCCATATAGCACAGCTGGAATTATCTTACTCCCATGCAGTTTAAGAACTGGGTCTACCATGCCTCCTCCCTTAGAAAAGTAGAACTTCAGTAGAGCCCCTAAATTCTTCATAGTAGCAGCTTTTAATGATGTAAGGTGGGGGTGCCAGGAGAGAGTTTCAGAGAAGGTTAAACCCAGATATTTATACGTGCTGCATTGCTCAATCTGGGTGCCAAGAATGCTCTAGGTAGATTTCTTTGGGACTTTCCTAAAAACCAGGACTTTTGACTGGGCATAATTTATTTGCAAGCCTTCCGCATTGCAGTACTCACCCAATTTATTCAGCAGTCTCCTCAAACCGATCTTGGTTCAAGACAGAAGGATCATATCATCTGCATACAGAAGGATTCGAACCTTATGTTGTCCAATGGCCGGGGCCATATATTCACTACCTTCTTAACTATCTATTATATCATTTAAATACAAGTTGAACAAAGTGGGGGCTAACACGCAACCCTGTTTCACCCCTTTCAGCACTTGAATGTCCTCGGTGAGTAAGCCTTCTCTCCCAACCTTAACCTTTATATTGGTATCACAATGTAGCTGGCTAATCAGATATACTAGCCACAGATCAATGTTGATGTTCAAAAGCTTCTGCCATAATCTACCTCTATCTAAAGAATAAAATGCTGAAGCCAGGCCGATAAAGCCTGCATATAGGGCTTTTGTAGGGCCTCTAATGGCCTCTGAAGCCAAGGTAAATAGGGTTTTACAGTGCTCAATGGTAGAATGACCTTTTTTGAACCGTATTTGGAGGGAATTGATTAAATTATTATCAATAACATAATCCTCTAATTTATTTTTAAAATGCTTACTATATAGTTTAGAGGCAATTGGTAACAAACTAATTGGCCTATAGTTCCCCGACTTGTTCTGATTCCCCCTTCTTGTAAATTGGGACGATGATACTCGTGGTCCATCCCTTTGGAAGTCTACCCGTTCTGTCAATTAGGGTGAAAAGTTTCACTAACATTGGTAGCCACCAGTCAATATTTGTTTTAAAACACTCTGCCGGAATCAGATCTTCACCTGGAGATTTACCACTGGGCAAAGATTCAATTAACGACCTCACTTCCAACTTTGTGTCAGCTAGCTGCCATTATGTCTGGTGTATAGGGTATTACCTGTAGAAGCTGTTATAACCATTCCATCCCCCCGGTGTACCCTTTTGCTTCATTAGCTCAACTGTGTAGCTTTGCGGAACTGGCCAAGGTCGAGCAGCTGGAGGTGGGAGTCGTGGTATCGCTTCGCTGTTATGGTTAGCTTGCCTGAGAACTGAACTTGTGTATATTGTAGAACCGTTACGTTCCCAAGGAATTGGGCGCGCGTTCTCTGTTCTATTCCCGCCAGAGGGAAAGGGGCTAATTGGCCCTTACCTGGTTCAAGTTCCTTTATTATGTAGTCCCAGTATGATTGCAGTTATTCCTAACAATGTCCTTGTTCCTGATTGAACCATCGCTTTGAAATAAATTTTACTTTACTCCTCAACGTGGATTTATTTTGAATGCCTGGGGATCTAACATTTTGTTAGGAATCCTATTTCTCTATCCTCTCGAATCTGACGGCTGTCATGAGCGGGAGTGAAGAGAAAACACCTTCAACGGAGGCTGATACGGGAAACGTCCCCCCTTTGATTTCGACGGCATCCACGTCGCTGCCGACTATGGGAACTGTGGGGGGGGGCGATCCCGAAACCGGCTTACGCTCCCTGGCCACCTCCGACCCCATCGAAGTGGGGAGTGGGCGAAAGACCGCCCTGAGATGATTGGACTATGTTCGACCAGAAAGGTACGAAAGAGACTTTTTCCAAAAGAGGCAGTGGCCTGCGGGAAAGTTTGTTTGACCAAGGACTATACCCTGGGACCTCGGGGAATATTCCTGGTGACAGATATCGAGAGGAAGGCAGCAACGGGATGGCTGAACGGGTGAGAAGGAGACACGAGAGGGACTCCGCGCCAAGAAACTCCGACTCCAAAGATGAACGGATGGATGATCTTGAACAGACTGTACAACAACTCATGAGAACCGTAGTAGATGAGTTGATGATGGATCTTCCAAACAGATGATGGATCTTCGCATGGCAGAATTGGTGGCAGCCCAGGGACTGCAACAGCCTCCTGCCCAACCGCCAGCAGCACCGCCTCAGGAGATCCCGGGTCAGCAACCAATGCCTCAACCTGCGCCAGGTCTACCACCGCCTTTGGTACCTGCACAGCCGGGAGCCCCAGTAGTTCCAGCTCTTCCCTTTCCGGGAGGACCGGGAGCGCCGGGGCCCCCGCAGATGGGTGCCAGAGCAAGACCGAACGACATGCTGGAGGCAACGTTTGATGGCAACCCGGGTGAGCTGGCATTTTTCACGGTAAGAGTGCAGAAGTTTGTGGTACAGCATGGACATTTGTTTAATGATGACAGCGCCCGAATTGACGTGATAGCCGCTAGGCTGAAAGGCGCGGCTGCTACTTAGTACGTGGGACTGCACAACAGCCGTGGCCCTGAACTACACAACCTGAGAGCTTTCATGTGGGCGCTGAGAACCCGTTTCGAGGATGTGAATGCAGGTCAGCGTGCGAAAGCTTTTCTGCGAACCTTCAAACAAGGCCGGCGGTCAGTGAGAGACTACACCGCAGAATTTCAAAACCAAGCGGCCAAACTACGAGACTGGCCGGACCACATCCTGGTAGAGATGTATCGTGTGGGTCTAAATCCAGAAATTAGAGAGACTGTGTTGCGCTCAGTGGATCCAGTTTCGCTGATGGCATGGGCTCAAGAGGCCGAGAACGCAGAGAGCCGTCTACAGACCATACGTCTTGACATGGCAGCGAGCGGAGGAAGGGTGAGCCAAAACTTAACCCCGAAGCCGAAAGCGGCGCGTCTGTCAGATGCGGCCCGGGAATTACGAATGAAGATTTGTTGTTGATTTGTTTTCCAAACAAGTTCATTTTGTTCCCCTCCCCTCTCTTCCCACTTCGCAAAAACTGGCTAAATTGTTTCTGCATCACATTGTACGCCTCCATCTTTTACCTGTTAAAGTAATTTCTGACAGGGGCACACAATTTATTTCTAGGTTCTGGAGAGAACTAATGAAAGTTATGGGGGTGGAGCAAGGTCTCAGCAGTGCTTATCATCCTGAGACTGACGGACAAACGGAAAGGGTTAATCAAACTCTCGAGCAATACTTACGTTGTTTCACAAATTATCAACAAACTGACTGGTGTGACTTGCTGCCTTTAGCTGAATACTGTTATAACAATACCCTGCATAACTCAATTGGCATGTCTCCTTTCAAAGCTGCATTTGGGTATGATAGCCCCCCCCTTGCCTTTCCTGGGGGAGGGCACTCCTCTTCAGCCTACTGATGCTGGGTTGTGGTGTAAGTCTTTACAAGATGCTTGGCCTTTGTTATGTAACACTTTGGAAGCTGCCAAAATTGCCTACAAATCTCAGGCTGACAGACGATGGGTGGTGGGTTGGGACCTCAAGCCTGGTGGTTTTGTGTATGTGTCCACTAAAAATATCAAAATGTTACGTCCTAGTAAGAAACTTGGCTGGAAATACATTGGGCCTTTCAAAGTGCGTAGAATTATAAATGATGTTGCTGTTGACGTTGGATTACCTAAAAACCTGAGGTCACTACATTCTGTTTTCCACATGAGTCTCCTAAAGAAGGATACTGGCCAATGCCACTGGAGGCCCAGTCGGGACCCTCCCCCCCCAGTTTTGATTGATGGGGAGGAACATTTTGAGATTGCTGACATTTTGGACTCTAAAATAAAACGTGGTAAACTGTGGTATCTGATCCAATGGGTGGATTTCGGACCCCAGCACCAAGAATGGGTGGAAGAAGGGGATATTCGGGCCCCTTATATGCTCAGAGACTTTCACCAACGTTTCTCGGGCAAACCGGGAGGTCTCCCGCCGAATCCAGGAGTGGGGGGATAAGATGTATTTTCGGGAGGGCAGTATGTCAGCTAGCTGCCATTATGTCTGGTGTATAGGGTATTACCTGTAGAAGCTGTTATAACCATTCCATCCCCCCGGTGTACCCTTTTGCTTCATTAGCTCAACTGTGTAGCTTTGCGGAACTGGCCAAGGTCGAGCAGCTGGAGGTGGGAGTCGTGGTATCGCTTCGCTGTTATGGTTAGCTTGCCTGAGAACTGAACTTGTGTATAATGTAGAACCGTTATGTTCCCAAGGAATTGGGCGCGCGTTCTCTGTTCTATTCCCGCCAGAGGGAAAGGGGCTAATTGGCCCTTACCTGGTTCAAGTTCCTTTATTATGTAGTCCCAGTATGATTGCAGTTATTCCTAACAATGTCCTTGTTCCTGATTGAACCATCGCTTTGAAATAAATTTTACTTTACTCCTAAACGTGGATTTATTTTGAATGCCTGGGGATCTAACCCTTTGTGACTGCAAGCCAAGGAGCTGTGATGGGTGGAGAGAGGTTAATCTGACTATTACCTACCCTCACCACCAAAAACCTTTGAAAAATGCTCAAACCATGTC
Source organism: Gekko japonicus (assembly GCF_001447785.1). NCBI lineage: Eukaryota > Metazoa > Chordata > Lepidosauria > Squamata > Gekkonidae > Gekko > Gekko japonicus. The sequence goes on along the minus strand of NW_015168652.1, from coordinate 3,385,915 downwards.
TTAGCCTGGATACCAGGATCCTTCCCCAAGTTTCGACATCCAAGACCAATAGAAATCAGGTGCCAAAATCTGCTCTCATTCCTACTATTTGCCGCCTCTTGGAGTTCCACCCATAAACGAGCAACAGATGCCTGCTTCTTTTTCTTTAGAAGACCTTTATACTGACTCTTTGCTCTACCTAGGATCCTAAATGATTCTGGATCCCTGATCCTTCTACCTATTCTATTACATCTCATTTTAGATTGTACACATTCTATCAAACCACTCGTTTCGGGGGGTAGAAGTTGACTTAATAGAACTCCTTTGAGGAGTGCAGATTTTAAACATTTCACAATTTCCTCATAATTGGGGATCACATTGGAATCCTTGATTTTTAAGTCCAAATGTTCCTGAGTAATTCCCTCATTAGAAAGAACCTCATGAACTAATTTCTGAATATTAGTCGACCATTTAGGCCTCCTATGTACTAAGTCATCTCCTTTGGGCTTATCAAGTGCCCTAATTGTTTCTTCTGAGCAACCTAATATTACATGCAGTGGATTATGGTCACTATGTAGTGCATCCGTCACCTCAAAGGAATGGATTTGTTCTAAATGATCCCATGAGATAGCTACAAAGTCTATCGTACTTGCACCCCGCGTAGAAATATATGTATGTCCCCTTTGAAATATCCCATCCAGTACCATTCAATACACACCGATTTAGCTTTGAGAGAAGCTCCAAGAATCTTCTACCAGCTCTGTTAATAAACGGATCCTGGAGGATACATCCACCACCAAGGATGTTCTCATTAGGCCCCCCCTCATCCTCAAATTTACTGGCCAAAGACCCTATCGTGGCATTAAAATCGCCTCCCAAAATAAGGTGGGCATTTGGATGTTGGGTTGCTAATCTTTCTAATAATTCAAGTAGTTTTTCCCAACACATCTCATTACCCTCTTAAACCATTAGAGGGCAGGTAGACATTTAAACATAAAAGGCTTCCCCATGGGGGACCTCTGACCAAAAGAGCCAGCACAAAATTCTCACAATCATGAGGAATAAGCTCCATCTCCATCTGTAGGGTTCTCTTAATTGCTGTTACAAGCCCCCCACAGCCTCTCCCTTTATTATGGAACTTGGTGGCAAAGGCATTATACACTCTATAGCCTTCCAGGCTAGGGGTGTTTGGGGCCTGGGCCCAGGTCTCCTGAAGCAGTATAATCTCTGAGATCAACCATGCTGTTGTCCAGCAGCCCAGTATCCCCTCCTTCTTCACCACGGCCCACTAGAGGGGTAAAGCGGTTAGTAGTCTCCACATTATACAAAGTCATTTCACTTATGCTGTCAGCAAAGAAAAAGAAATATTCCAATTTAGACTGTTTAGAAGCCGGGATATTCTGGGCGTCTGTCTCTCTTGGGCGTTTCCTGGGCGCCATTAATCAGTTGCAAAGAAACTCAGCTGATTAGAACCATAAATTCACCTTTCCTTCATAGTCTCTCCCTGGTGCAGTCTGCTAATGGTCTGTTATCAGTAGCAACAAATTCAACATAAGGCTTTAATCCTTCTGAGCGGCAGAGCAACAGCGTTGAAAGGCGGGCAAAAAAGCAAAATGAACCGGTGCACTAAATACAAAACATAAAATGCCAAGCTAAAAATAGTCACAGATTTAAGACACCTCCTGGAGGTAGGTGCCTAGATAAAACTAGATTAAGTAAAATAAAATAATAAAGTTAAAAGGTTAATAGCTAAAAGTTTAAAAATTCCACGAGAGTGAGGAAGCTTCCTCCCAACCCATCTCCAGCACCGGAAGTCAAGGAAGATTATAAATATGATTAGGAATATTATCAAACCACTACATAAATTAGTTGGCCTGTTCCTCCTGACTACTTGATTATAATGTGAATATTTTACAACAGTAGGTGTGAAATTGATTTTGAACTGACAGCCTGAAAATCTTATCCTGAGATTTTCTGAACATTTTGCTCATAATTGTTACACCTTATAATCATGCTTTTAGTTAATTTCAAGAAGGTGTATTTTCAAGGAACTAATCGATATAAGGTTTTGTACTCTTTAGGTGCCTTCAGTTTTAGACTTGAAGTTACTACTTCACTGAATTACTTGATCAATATGTTTTGGCAGACTAATGAACTGTTAAATATCCAGTTAAATATCCAGTTAAAGGAGGATTTCATAATCTATATCAAGCAATGAAGATTATTACATATATTGGTAGTCATGTCCTGGTACCTTTTGTCTGCAGCTGGTAATGAGTTGGTCCAGACCAGTTTGTTCCAGTTTCAAGGTCATTGACTCTTCTTTATTTTTGCAGTCACAGCACATCCCACCTAGCCTATGTGACTTCACTATAGTACCTTTTATCGTCTTTAATATGTCCCCACTCTGGTTCATTTTCACTTCCACAATCTCCACTGTGAATTTTTATTCACACTCTGTTTTATACATTCTATTCCATTCTTCATCAGTCTCTCACTTTGCTTTCATATGCAAAACCACCATGCTAGCTACTTGTTCAGTTATTGATCGGATACTCTTTATCGTGTCACATTTACAGCAACATAGAAACAGCTTAACAAGCATGTATACAACAACAATACATAGCAATATGACCATGTTTTATTAGGCACTTAAGCAAATTTCCAACTGATCTTCCTGTACCTGGAAGCCACCCCTACCAGTCAATAGACTCTTTTGATCACCAGATCAAAAGACAGAGGAAGATTATAAAATGATGAATGAATTAAAGATAGCAGCTAAACAATATAAATGTGTCATAATAGGTGATTTAACTACCCACATATTGATTAGGCCAATACATGTTCAATTCGGGAAAAAGAGAATGAGTTTCTAGACACTCTCAATGACTGTGCTATGGAGCAGATGGTCACAGAACCTACCAGGGGAGAGGTAATCGTGGATTTGGTCCTAAGTAATGCCCAAGACCTGGTGAGAGATGTAAAAGTGATTGCACTACTTTGGAACAGTGACCATAACATTATTGACTTCAACATTTGTATTAAAAGACTGACACCACCAGTTTTAAATTTAAAAGGGGTAACGTCTCTGAAATGAGGGGACGTGTGAAGAGAAAACTGAAAGGAAAAGTAAAAAGGGTCAAACCCATTGGGGAAGCTTGGAGATTGTTTAAAACTACAATCCTAGAAGCTCAGATAAAATATATTTCACAAGTTAGGAAGGCACAAATAGGTATAGAAAAAGGCCTGCATGTTTAACAAAGTAATGGGAGCTGTAAAAGGTAAGAAGGATTCCTTTAAGTAGTGGAAAGCTAGTCTCAGTGAGGTTGATAAAAGGGAACACAGGCTGTGTCAAATAAAATACAAATGTGTGATCAGGCAGGCAAAAAGGGGATCTAAGGAACATATTACAAAAAATATAAAGACCAACAATAAAACTTTCTTCAAATACATTAGAAGCAGGAAACCAGCCAGGGAGGCAGTGGGGCCCTTGGATGACCAAGGGGTAAAAGAAGTACTGACGGATGATAGGGAAATAGCTGAGAAGCTGAATGCATATTTTGCTTCTGTCTTCACTGTGGAAGATGAGAAGTGCTTGCCCACTCCGGAACCGCTGATTTCAGGTCGGGAGGGGTGTTGAAAGACCTGAGTCAGATTGAGGTAATGAGAGAGAAGGTCCTATGATTGATATACAACTTAAAAACTGATAAATCACCAGGTCCGGATGGCATACATCCAAGAGTCCTGGAAGAACTCAAATGTGAACTTCCGGATCTTCTCACAAAAATATGTAATCTTTCCTTAAAATCTGCCCCCATTCCCGAGGACTGGAAGGTAGCTAATGTCACCCCCATCTTTAAAAAGAGTTCCAGAGGAGATCCAGGAAATTATAGGCCAGTCAGTCTGATGTCAATACCAGGTATGTTGGTGGAAACTGTTATTAAGGAGAAAATTAATAGGCACACTGATGAACAAAAACTATTGTGGCAGAATCAGCATGGGAAGGGAAGATCTTGTCTCACTAACCTGTTAGTGTTCTTTGAGGGGTGAACAAACATGTGGACAAGGGGGACCCAATAGATGTTGTTTACCTTACTTCCAGAAAGCTTTTGATAAAGTTCTTCATCAAAGGCTCCTAAATAAGCTCAATAGTCACGGGATAAAAGGACGTCCTTTTGTGGATCAAAAACTGCCTGATTAATAGTAAACAGAGAGTGAGTATAAATGGGCAATTTTCCCAGTGGAGGGTGGTAAGCGGTGGGGTACTGCAGGGATCAGTACTGGGTCCAATACTTTTTAATTTGTTCAGTAAGATTTGGAGTTGGGTGTAAGCAGTGAAGTGCCTAAGTTTGCAGATGACACAAAATTGTTCAGGGTTGTGAAAGCCAGGGAAGATTGTGAGTCACTCCAAGAGGATCTGTCGAGGATGGGTGAGTGGGCATCAGTGTGGCAAATGGGGTTCAATGTGGCCAAGTGCAAAGTGATGCACATTGGGGACCAACATCCTAACTATAAATACATGTTGATGGGGTCCGAACTGGCAGAGACTGACCAAGAGAGAGATCTTGGAGTCGTAGTAGATAATTCACTGAAAATGTCAAGACAATGTGCGACTGCAATTAAAAAAAGGCCAACGCTATGTTGGGAATTATTAGGAAGGGAATTGAAAACAAAACAGCCAGTATCATAATGCCCCTGTATAAATCGATGGTGCAACTTCATTTGGAATACTGTGTGCACTTCAGGTCACCATGCCTCAGAAAGGATATTAAAGCATTGAAAAAGTGCAGAAAAGGGCAACTAGAATGATAAAAGGGTTGGAACACTTTCCCTATGAATAAAGGCTAAAGCGCTTGGGGCTCTTTAGCTTGCAGAAATGATGTCTGAGGGGTAACATGACAGAGGTTTACAGGATTATGCATGGGATCAAATTGGTAGAGGAAGTACTTTTCTCCCTTTCTCACAATACAAGAGCTTGTGGGCACTCAATGAAATTGCTGAGCAGTCGGGTTAGAATGGATAAAAGGAAGTACCGAAGAGGGGTTAACACATGGAATCCACTACCACAGGAGGTGGTAGCGGCTACAAGCATGGATGGCTTCAAGAGGGAATTGGATAAGCATATGGAGCAGAGGTCCATCAGTGGGTATTAGCCACAAGGTATAGATAGGGACTCTGGGGCAAGTGATGCTCTGTCTTCTTGGTGCTTGGGGGGGGGCAACAGTGGGAGGGCTTCTAGTGTCCTGGCCTCACTGGTGAACCTCCTGATGGCACCTGGCATTTTGGCCAGTGTGTGACAGAGTATTGGACTGGATGGGCCATTGGCCTGATCCAATATTGGCTTCTCTTGTGTTCTCTTATGTTCTCTTAATGTAATGAAAAATGTTGAGCAGTCAAAAAATAATCTAAGGCCATATGGTTCTGTACTGTGACTTGGGATAAACTTTTAATTTCTTTTTGCAAAGCTTGCAAAGTACCTGCAGGGACATTGCCAAGAGTTTGAGTGGCTGCTGATATATTAGCAATAGTAGTCTTTAATTCTTAAACTCCTACCCTGGCAGTAATACACACAGAGTTTTATGGAACCCAGTATTTCTACCATGGGTCAGATTCCTTTTTAGGTGGATAGGAAGATTCTGGGCCTGGTGGTGATAAACAGCATCATGCCAGGTAACACCAGGGGCCAAATATTCTTTAGTGCAAGTTCCAATTGCAGGGTAAGGTAATATTTCGTGGTTCCATCTCCCACATAGCCAATATAATCCAGGAGCCATTATTTTAGGTCACACCTTTGTGCTTCTGTTACCACCAGTGGCCTGTCTTGTTGTTGGGGAAAATTAGCTATGAGACAGAGGAGGCCAGAGGGGTGCCAAGGATCGCACACCTATATATACCAAGTTCCAGTTTAGTGGGAAGACTCCAGATTTAAAGAGTGAATAAATAATTTTTATTAAAGAATATTTCTGATTACAGTCACATTAAGCAGTCAAGAAAGAGCACACAATTCAGAATTAAGAAAACAGAGGAGATGACAGCGAGGCTTAGGATCAATTATGGGGGTTATAACTACCTATCCAGATGTGCAGAAGTTCGTGGATAGCACAAATGGCCAGTGTTCCATGCTTTGGAAAAGGAGGCCCAAAGAAGAGACCTTGTGGGTGTACTCAATAATAGGTGCCCTCAGAGTGCATACGGAGGTGGGGCATGTGTCACGACCCTGCCCTATCACTTCTATGCTATCACCCTCACTTGGGGCTGCCTTAGAGACTCCAGGCTATGTTTCCTTAATTTGGGTTGTTTCAACCAGCACAGTAGTAATAATAGAGAGATATAGCCTGCTTATAACTCTAATAGTTTGACCGATTCCGAAGGCATGATGGATGGGCCAGTGACTCAATCCCATTATAAATATATATATATTTATTATAAAGACAACACAGAGATAAAAACAAATAGGTAACCTAACTGTCTATCTAAGTTTACTTAGTTTACAAAAAAAACTGTCTATCTAAGTTTACTTATCCTGAGCTGATAGCTCTCAGCAGCAATACTGAAGAAGCAGGGCAGGGCTGGTGCCAGGGAATAGCCGTCCCTCCTTCTGGCTTAATGGCCCTATGCCAAGGCCGCCATTCATCTTATCTAACGTGGTACCTGAAAGGGTGCTCGAATACTCCTGCAAACATCCCGACTGCTCACTCCAGTATTTCCTTGAGCAGATGCACGTAGTTCTTAGCCTCCAGATTTAGCTTCTGACTCTTGGCTTCTGACTGATTCTGGCTGGTTTTGGCTGCCTGCTTGCTTCCTACTAAATAGTAGCTCAGCTGGCAACCAATTATTAATCTAATTAGTGGTTTGCACATGGTGATCTAGATCTTCGGCTGTCAAGATTTTCCTTAGTTATGCTGAGGTTTGACAATACCCAGCTGCACCAAGTTGTATCAGCTAATGATTGTTAACAGGTGGTTGATATCAAACTAACCTGCTTTCCTTACGTCATTCAGCTAAAACATATTAACTAACTAATGCAAATACTTACATGTCTGAGAGGCTTATTTCTTGACAGCATGCTCTGTATTTTTATAGGAATTCTGGGGGTGATCTCCCAAGCCAGAATTTGATGGGTTTAATGCCCATTGATGGTCCTACTGGAGCTGGCTGAATGGGTTTGATGACCACTGATGGGCCTGCTGAGGTAGGTTGAATGGGTCCTAAGGCTTAGACAAAAAGGTGGGAAATGGGTCTCTGATCAGCATCAGAAAGGATTGTTGATGAAATTTAGGTTTGATTAGTTTATCTTGTTATCGTTAGGAAAGCGGCAGGAAGAACAGTGTCATGAGCGGTGGCGACAGCACTGAGTTCTCGCCCGAGATGGCATTGCAGCCAGAGGTGCCGGCATTGCCAGAACCAGAAGCCAGCCCCTCTGACTCCTCACAAGTTGATAGCTTGCCAGTGCCTGAGCCTGTAAACCCCGCACCTGGTCCTGCAGCAGCCGAGGAGGCACAGGTGCAATCAGGGAGCCCACCTGACTCACCTCAGCGGGTGGTTCAGCTAAGGGACTGGCTCTGCAGAGACTTAGCCACCCGCCGTCAAGATGTACACTGGCAGGGAAGGCAAGTGCCGAGTCCTGAGTATTAGCAGGAGCGCCACCGCCACAACAGGAAGCCCAGCTGGAGTCCTATATAACTCCCACTCAGGACTGGGCTCTCATGGAAGCAACAAGTTGCCTCCATGCGTGCCTTGTATTCACCTTCAGCTCCTGTCCTTGGACCCCCACTCTGGCTCAGATTCCTGGCTTCCTGACCCCTGCTTTGGATGACCCCTCTTTCAGACTCATGATTTGGCTTTTGCTGGCAATGACCTCGGACCAGACTTTACTTCTGCCTCTCAGCCCAAGCCCAGCCTGTGACAGATAGGTGTTGAGACAAAGATTTCCACATAGGTATCACACAAAAGGGACTACATGATCGTTTCTCTATACTGGGAATGTGGACCATTGTTGGCCTAGGTGACTGCCTGTATTGATTCAGAATGCCTATGCTCCTGATTCCTGTGTTGGTTCTTTGTTGGGTGCCTTAAGGGCTCTAGATTTTCTGAGGAGGTCAGAATCCTGCTGGATTCTAGTGAACAGATCTGCCCATGGGATTGTGACCAGTAATACAGATCATAGGGTAATTCTAGTCTGTGCATTAAGGCCAGCATGCAGATGCTGCTTAAAGTCCAAGTCATTAAAGTTATAGTCTCCCTGGATGATGGCAAGTTTGCCTGGCAGAATAGCTAAGGTCTTTTTCCTGGAGACATATGCCTCCGGGCTTTCTCCTGGAGCCTGGTGCTCCATCACATACAATATACTGGAAGTTTGCCCAGGCCAAAGGAGAGGTATAATTCCTTACATCCACCTCACTTGATCTAGTCCTGTCAAGTCTTTGGTGCCTATTCCAGGCTCTGTGGCAGCCATGTTTGCTCCCATGGTGCACAGTCGAGCTGAGTTTAGTTGGCTCTGTTGGTGGTGGGGTCAGCAAGGGCTATGTTTGTCATCCAAGTAATCCCTGTCTCTCGGGTTAGGGATCCTAATGTATCTACAATGGCTCACACTTCATGGGGTTTCCATGGGAAGGTCTCGGTCACTTCCTGGGTGGTTACTTGGCTTTGTGCATGTTGACAAGCTTGGCATGGACTGACCTTAAGGCTACAGTCTTGCTTTCCCAGTCCAGGTTAAAGGTTAGCTGGGTAGCGGCTTCCTCTGGTATCTCCTCAAAATGTGGGGAGGTATCGGGGATGACAGAGAGGTTCTCAGGGGACACGAAAGCGATGAGAGCTCTTTGCATTCCCAGTTGTTGCTTTAAGAAGTCAGTTTCCCTGCAGCACACCTCATAACTGACTCCCTGGTGCTGGGTTTTGTGCTTTTCAACTAAAAAGTTGGTGGTGTCCTGGATCTCTGCCAATTGAGATTCCAGCATACTTTTTGCTCGGAAGACTGGGTGTGGGTTAAAGCATCTTCCATTTTCTTCTTACTTTCCAGGGCAGAGGAATTTAGGTTTTGCATATCCATTAAGTGCCCGAATCTTTCTGCCCTGAGCTGTTCCATTTCTTTCTCACTAGCCTCTAGCCTAGCAGTAGTTTCTTCATACATTTCTTGCATATGAAATGTGAAGGACACTGAGTCCTGGAAGGCCATGTAAAGACTCCAGATGGCAAGTAGTTCCTTCTTGGAGCTATGAGGTTTGGTTTTCTCACAGATGCCTTGGAAGGCATCTCTGCCTTGGAAGGCATCTCTGCCTTGGAAGGCATCTCTGAGAATGCTAAGGGAGTCCAGAACCTTGAAAGAGCCGAATTCCCAGGGATTCTTTCCTTTCTTCACTAACCATTTTTCCAATTTACCCATGTTTGATTCCTGGCGCAGCATAACTGCCTAACTTCAGATACTCGAGTCTGAGGAACAACCTTATTTATTTATTCATTTCCTTTTATTTTTATCCCACCCTTTCCGCCCTTCCCTTATGTTACAAAAACCTACTTGGCTGATGGCCACCAAAGTGAAGAGAGAAGGCCCTGATTCCTGGGACTTCAAGAGCATGTGTGGGATTCTGGTGTGTGGCCTTCCACACACACAAACACAATTTTCCTGTTCTAGTTGGGTACAGCAGAGGGCTTCCTACCTGCTACTCAACCTAAGCTTCCTGATGAGACAGCCTTCCAGGCACTCTCATCTATTGGGTGAAAAGCTAACATGACACTTTCTTGCACCTTAAAGGAGAATGGGTACAGATCTTGGTCATTCACTTGTGGAATTTTTGGTTTTTGGCTGGGAGGAGTACCTGCTCCTCAGTTCAGGGGCAAACTAGGAATCCTAAGGGAGCCTCTCCACTAAATTTCTTTCCACCAGTGGGAGCGACCTGTGAGGACTCTATATAGGAGACTTCTCTGTTTCTTTAAAAAGAAAAATACAAAAAGAAGGCCTCACAACAAATAGTAACAAATGTAGCAAAAGCAGTGAACAGAGGATGTTATGAAGATTACAATGTAATTGCATATATTCTAATGTGAAATAACTCACAATAATATACAAAACAATAATGCTCACTAGTACAATACAGTGCAAAAATTGCAAAGTTAATAAAGTTCAACGAAGATTCCAGATATGAGCTTCATTTCAACTGTCTTCTTCAAAGATGAATATACATGCTAACATCAAGAAGAATACAGTAAATATAATGTAATTGAACTGCAAAGATACAAATGTTTATATATTGTATATTTATATAAAGTTATTTATATAAAGTTCTCATTCATTTATGTCTGCAATCAGTTCTATATCTTGAAAGTTCTATTAAAAGAAAAAAACAACTACAATCATACTTCAATAATCTATTATCACATGACTAGCCATTAACAAACATCTAATGAGAAAAGTGAAAACTCACCAGTATTACTCCAAAATGTATTATTCCAAAAGTTTCAAAAATTTACAAGGATTTCTAAATGGACTACCAGTCACAATTTCAAGACAAACCACTCTGTATCATACTAAGCTGGTAGTACCTCCTACTTATGAGCAGGGTACCATAGGATATATATGAAAGGAACTTGGAAAGAGTCGCAGGCAATTAAAGAGACAATCACATATTAAAGGAAACACAACAGTTTTTTGTGTTTGATTAAGACCATAAGGATGATGATCCAAAATGCTTCATGTTGATATAAGGCTTTCTGTATATTTATTCTATTACATTTATTAGTCAATACCATTTCTAAAATTAAAAATTTGAAATCATTATGATTGTGACCTGCATCCATAAAATGTTGCATGAAGGGAGAATCTAAATGATGATGGCTCATATGTGACTTGTGCTCAATAATATGGGTACATATAGATCAAGTAGACATCCATACATATGGTAATTCACAAGCACATTTTATAAGGTAGACAACCCATTTAGAACAGTTGGAAAAAAAATCTTCAAGTCACTTTCAAAGTTAATTTCAGGAATTATTAGTCTTTTGGTTTCCTATGCTTGTGGGCATATAGAACACCTTCTGCAATTGTGATGACCAACACCTGCAAGTAATGTTCTAGTGTGTGTAAGTATATCAGACCTGACAAGTATTGTGAATGCTTTTGGTTTTCCTGAAGCTTATGAATAGCTTTACCAAACAGCCCAGAACATCACGGACAATGTGCCAGTGTTTTAAAGATATTTTTTTAATAGAATCAGCCAATGGGGTATAATTAAAGGCACCAAAAAAAATCATTTTTGTTTTTTCAATTATGTGACTTCAAATAAACTCTGTTCTTTTGCTCCTGCTCTTAAAGATGCGCTCTCTATTAATTGACTTGGGTAACCATGATCACTAAATTGTCTGTTAAGTTTAATGCATTCTGCTTATAATGTTTGGCAAAAGTACAATTACGCTTGACATGCAAAACCTGCCCGTAGGGAAGATTATATCTTAAATGTCTAGTATGATGAGATTTGAAGTATAGATAGTAGTTTTTATCAGTTGGTTTGGTGAACATCCTAACTGCCAGTTTTACAGTATTAGTTATAAAAACAGAGATATCTAGAAAATTAATATCAGTATGGCTATATTGTAAAGTACGTTTTATAGAAGAGTGCCTCCCATTTAACCAATCCACAAATTCTTTAAATTTAGTAACATCATTAAATTGATGGAACAGATCATATATGAATCTTTTATAGAATATTATATTGTTAAAGAAAGGATTAAGGAGAGCATTGCAAACCAATTCCTATTCAAAATAAGCCATAAATAAATTTGCCACAAAGGGGCAAAGGCACTGCCCATCGCCACGCCCCTGATTTGGAGATAGAAATCTTCCTCAAAATGAAAAAAAAACCTTTTGTCAAAAATAATATCAACTAAGTCTAAGAGGAAATGTGGGGGGGAGAGTGAAGTTCTCAGATCCAATGCATTTTGAATACACTGACATGCCTCTTCATGAGGAATGTTAGTGTATAGCAGTACAACATCTGATGTTACTAAAAGAAGAAGAAGAGAAGGGACTGGATTTATACCCCGCCCTTCACTTGGAGTCTCAGAGCGGCTTACAAACTCCTTTCCCTTTCCCTCCCCACAACAGACACCCTGTGAGGTGGGTGGGGCTGAGAGAACTCTGACACAAACTGCTCTTTTTCAAGGACAGCTGTGCCAGAGCTTGTGACTGACCCAAGGTCACATCAGCAGGTGCAAGTGGAGGAGTGGGGAATCAAACCCGGTTCTCCCAGATTACAGTCCGCACATTTAACCACTGCACCAAACTGGTATGGTATTAGGTGGTGCTGACAGATTCTGTTTTTTTGTTATGAAATCTTTAGTATACTTTAAATAGGATGGTATTTTGAAAACTAAAGGCTGGAGGGAAAACAATCTACATATTTTGATAAAGGTTCCAGCATAGAATTAGAGCCGGATACTATTGGGTGCCCTGGAGGTGGTATTCCCTGTTTGTGTACTTTCAGGAGAATATAAAAAATGGGTACTCTAGGGAACGCATTGAGTAGATACTGCACCTCCGATTGGTCAATGTAATCAAAGGCTAAAGCCTCATTAACATTCGTTTTAATAATCCTTAGTATATCATTAGTGGAATCAGAAGGAATAGGCATATAAAAATCAGTGTCTTGTGAAAGGCTACTGATAAATAGACTTGTTTGTCCAAAATAACTATTCCTCTACCTTTATCAGTCTCCTTTATGACTATGGTGTTATCCTTAGCTAGGTTCTGTAAGACGTTGGACTCCTCAAGGGTAAGGTTATATTTAGTATGAGGTCTACATTGTAGTGAGCATTATTGTTTTGTACATTGTAGTGAGCATTATTGTTTTGTATATTATTGCGAGTTATTCCACATTAGAATATATGCAATTACGTTGTAATCTTTAAAAAGAAAGGCACAGTGGCCTGCCATCTGCTGGAACTCTGTGGGAGTTCCTACAGGGAGAGTTTTTATCCTGGCCTCCCACCTCCTGCAAGCACATGACAAACCTACTTTTCTACCTATTACTATTCCATTTTGTTCCTGCTCCTTTTAGAGCATGCAGTTAACTGACAGAGAAATACTAAGTAACATGGTGGAGGTTTTTTAAACATGTTTCTTTAAAAAAAATGTAGGGAAGAGAGTGCATGTCATTTTTCACAGAATTTATTATTTCACTGAAATGCAATCAGATGAGCAGCTTTACTGAGCAAAGGGAAATATATCTTCTCAGGCCTATGTATGCAAACAGTACATTGATGACCAGTGATTTGTCAAGCAAATGTACTTTCTCACAGAAGTTCCATCTAATAACCTAGTTAAGATAGAAAAGAAAGGCAGCATTTCTCATGGAATCTGAAGACAGGCTCATTTGAGCATTAAGCTACTGAATACGAAATAAAGCTCAAACATTGATTGGACCTCTCAAATGAAGTGGCATAGCAATAAGTTGTGTGATTCAGAAGTAGTACTGGAAACATACATTGGGCTCTTCTGCATGCAGCAGGGAACCTCCTTCTCTATAATTTTTTAACTGGATCAAAACTTCTGTGTTGAATTAATGTGCTTCTGTGTCATAAATTGCTATTCAGCTTCTAAACAATGAGATAGCAAGTCATATACCTCTAATGCTCAATTATGTTTAGTAGTCCAATCTGGATACCTTTCCTTAAAATATAAACCAAAATTAAATATGAATAAGAGCATGACAATAATGAATTTGACCACATTTGTTATTAAGGGCATTAACATTGTAGCTCAGTGAGCAAATTAATACTGCATGTTACCTTGAAATGTATTTGCCAGACTTTTGCAGTTCATAGCAGTTTCAAAAGATAAATGCTCCAGAAGACCTTAGGGTCAGTTATAAAATTATCACACTTATTGCTGACAAAGGTGTAAGGACTCAGCAAAGAATATTTCACTGATTTCCTAAAGAATGACAAATTAATTTTGTTCTACTTGGAGCATATCAGTATGGTTCTAATTTAGGGGATTAGACAGTGGCCATTCTTCACAATTTGTTCTTTCTAGAAACTAGGAGTGAGTGCATGATGGTGCACAGTAGAACTAAGAAACTGAACCTTATTCCCAGTCCTTCAGGAAGAAGGACCATAAAACATGGCATCGGTATAAGCCTTAGGAAGCAGTAGGCAACAGACATATATTGCAATGCTGTGTACAGTGGAATGATTCATGTTTGTTTTGAACAAGTCCAATAAGTCCTGAACATCAGCTTCAATACTAAGAATTAACAGTGAGGTGAAGAGAGAGTGAAGTGGACAGAGTTCATGAAGGACATTTTATTATTTTTAAGCTAATGAATCAGGTTTGGCTCCCCGGGAAGTGTAGTGGGTTTGTATAATAAGATTTGGATACTCCCCCCCCTTCTCTGGTCCATTAGGGATATATATCCCTTCTTCTTGTGAGAGTTCGGAATGGTGTGCTGCAGATGTAAACTATATTTATCAGTCCGTGTCCTTTAAAGGTCTCAGGATAAAAATTAGCCAGGTAACCAGACAAAGGTAAATTGTTTTTATGTGAATGTACGGTCACCTATAGACCAGTTATGTAAGCCGCCCTGAGCCCGCTTGCGGGGTAGGGCGGGGTATAAATTTAATTAATTAATAAATAAAAGAGCAAACTTGAAAGATACTGATAGTATCAACAACTGAATACCCAGTCCCGTATATGAGGAATAATTAGTTCCCATGAACATGGGGAAAGGGAGGTTGCTTGAAAGTGCAAACCCCAGCTGTTCCAATAACAAGAATGACAATAGCATCATCTCCTTAGGGAGACTCTAGAATTCTTAATAGATTTATGTTCGTGCTCAAATAATTTCAAAGGAAGTAGAGATTTTTCCATGGGCCAGATGAACTGCTGGCTCCAAGGGGGCTTGTCTTTGCATCTAGCATACAGTTTGGCTGACTTCTGGAAACCTTCTGGAAACTTTCTTGTGCGTGTGTAAAGTGCTATCAAGTCTCAGCCGACATATGGCGACCCCATAGGGTTTTCAAGGCAAGTGATTAAGCAGAGGTGCTTTGCTATCGTTTTCCTCTGCAAAGTCTTCCTGGGTGATCTCCTATCCAAGTACCAACCCTACATAGCTTCCAAGATCTGACATTCCACATCCCAAGCAACTTGTTAACCATGAATCAAATTTCTCATTTGATGCAATTAAAGCATTAATGGGTCATTAAAGAGATTGAGTGCATTCAGGCCAAAAAAAAAAGTCTGTGGGATTCAATCTTGTGCAGGACAGGAGCTTTTATGGTCCCTCTCCCCCCCCCCCCCCCCCCATCCCGCCCACCCATAATTTCCTTGGGAAATGAGAATCAACCTCTGGGCCTCAAACCACAAGGCCGGTCCTCTTCAGACACTGGCTAGAGGTCATAAAACAGCATAGGCTCTGAGGACCGCTAGGAAAGCAGTACCTCCAGGTGTAGGGTTACCATTCCCCAGGTGGGGGTGGGGAATACCACGCTTTTGTGGGCTCCTGCCCACTGGCGGCCAGTGGGAGGAAATTCCCCCACCCCCAAACAGCAACATTGTGCATGACATGCTGATATCACCTAGAATTGACATAGGCGCATCGGTGACATGGGGGTTGACACTCTGGTTTTGGAGCAAAACTCTATGGTTTGAGGGCAATTTTGCAATAGAGTTTTGCCCAGAAACCAGAATGTCACCCCAATGTCACCGGTGTGCCTCCGTCAATTCCATGTGACATATGCATTTTGCATGATGTGCCCACCCATTCCTGGAATGCCCCCTGCCAGCACAGTGATTGGACCTGGCAACTCTATCCAGGTGGGACCTAGAGATCTCCCAGAATTACAACTGGTCTCCAGACTATGGAGATCAGTTTCCCAGGAGAAAATGACTGCTTCACAGATTGGCCTATATGCGGAGGTCCTCCCCCAAAGAAATCCTTCCTCCCCCCAGAAAACCTACCCCCAGTTCTCCAGGAATTCCCGAATCTGGAATTGATAAGTTTAGGCCTAGAGTTCAGAAGTTACAGCTGATCTCCCAGGTACAGAGATCATTTTCCCCTGGAGGAAATAGCAGCTTTGAAGGATGGACTCCTATAGTATCACATTCCCACTGAGCTTCCTCCCCACCTCTGCCATTCCCAGGCATCACATCCAAATCTACAGGAATTTCCCAAGCCAGAGTTGGTACCCTTGAAAATAGGCCTAGCCAAAAGGGTGGTGAACTTTTGAAGCCACCACAGGGAGCAATTCTGCAGAATGATTTTCCTTCAGAAGCCATAGACTGTTAGTCATTTGGATGTATAGGAAGTTGGGTTCAGGGAAACCTCAGCAGCCAATACCAAGGGGTAATCAGACTGCAGAAATGGGCATTTCCCTGAATCTGTGGCAGTGGTCTTGTGAACTAGTCACTGATGGTTTGAAACTTCTCTGAGGAAACAGTCCGGTGTCATTCTGCGACATTTTTCTGACATAAAAAATAAGCTGAAAAACTAGTAAGCATCAGTGTATCACTTTTGATTTTTTCCCAACCTTTTCCTAAACTGAATGGAAGTGACCTTTGGTCTTGGTGAGGAGTGCTGGAGGGGCACTTTGTCCATCTTCAAAGCAGCCAATTTTGTCAGTCAGCCAGCTTGCCCCTTTCCTGCCTAGAGACAACTGCCTGTTTCTTGTCTACTCTGGCCCAGCAGCAGTTTCTCTTCAGTCTTCATTTTAAATTTGTTCACTTTTGGAAATGTACATCAATTACATGCTTTCATGCTGCCTTTGGCTCTCTGATATATTATAGGGAAACTTCACTCTTTTGAAAAATTAGTTAGATGAGAAGGTTGACTTCTTTTGAGTTTCCATTATCATTCTAATGGAAAAGGTGCCTCCTGTTTTCTGAAAAGTTCACTTTGCTTACTTCTCAGAAGCTCTTGTCTCCATGACAGGGAAAGGTGTTTGTAAGCTCTGTTAATATCACTTGGATTCTTGCTGGCATAGTCCCAGATACATCTATTCAGGCACAAATAACTGGGTTGGATCCAACCACCCTCTAAGTAGCTTTCCTCCAAATTAAGTGGCTCTTCCTCCAACAGAAGAACCACTTATTATTATTATTATTATTATTATTATTATTATTATTATTATTATTATTATTATTATTATTGATGGTTCAGAGATCAATTGTAATAGTGGGAGATCTCCTGGTGGATGGCAACCCTATTAAATACTGAATAAATGAATTAATTAAGATGCCTCCCAGCTCTTTCCAGGCATTCCCCAGCTCATTCACCTCAGCAGGCAGGCCAGGGAAGGTGGGAGGGCTCACTTCAAACCTTCCCCGGCTTGCCCGCTTCGGTAGGTGGCCCAGGGAAGGCAGGGGTGCTAGCTCAGAGGGCATCGGGCTCCCATCACTGAAGAGAAGGCAAATTGCTTCTGCGGCACAACTCCAGGGGGGTTCTAAACTTTAAACCTCTCTGGAGTCATGCTGCAGAGGTGGCACACTCCCTTCATTGAAGAGAAGGCAATTTGAAGGCAGGGGATTATTGTACCCTATGGGGACAGTCCCCATAGGGTATAATTGAGCTAAATAAATTTGGCTAGTCTGATAATTCCTGAACCCCAATATCATACCAATACTGGGATTCGGGAATATCGGCAAATACCAAAAAAATTCAGGTTCGGTAGATCCAAACCCAAAAAAATCCAAGTGTGTGTGTGCGTGCACACCTCTACTCCCTAGTTAATCCTGGTAAGGTCAGGAGTTTGTCCTTTGGCTCCTGGCTGGAGGGACAGAGAAGGACTGGTGACAGCCTACCCAAGTTAAATATTCACAAGTGCCTTTATCCCCTTTTGTAGTTTCCAGCTAGCCAGCCTCTTGACTATAAGGTCTCCAGCCCAGGTTGGGCAGGGGAAGCTTTTTTGACATCCTTGTCCCTAAGAAGCAATAACTCCTTTAACTATTTGGCTTGTATGGGAGTTCTCTTTAACTACCCAGACCTTCTGCCAAATCCTTCTCCAGGATCCTTTGTCTGTATAAGGTTGTTCTGTAGCTTTTCTGACTGAGAATTTAGAGTTCTTCCTCAGAGCAGTTTTAATATATTTAGAGAATGGAGTTTCTCTTCTTTGTTTTGTACAAGTACTTTTCTGATTATTGCCTGTCAGAAAACACTGACTTCCAAATGTCTCTTGTCTCAGAAGCCAAACCCTCTGTCTACTGATTCAGATGTTAGATTTCAAAAGACCAGACAGTGAAAGACCTATTTGTGAAAGACCCCTTTTCCCTCCAGATCACCTGTTTTATTTTCTTTCTCAGCTGATGCTGGCCAGTCAGAGAGTGAGCAGAGTAGCCAATCACCTAAGCTCTTCTCCCAGGGAGGATTAATTCTAGAAATCCATGACTCTCTGCTACAAGCAGCTTTCCTTTGCAGTCTGTCACAGATGTTTGCACAAGTAACTCCACATTTTGGCAGTACTAATCTAAAAAAATTTAATCGATGACTAGAATGTAGAGGGAATATCATTCTTTTTAAATGGACACAATCTAGATCCAGTGTTTTCATACAGAAGGAGGAGGATTGGGAGGGCTGGGCACCAAGAATAAGGATAAAGTTGGGGATAAAGGAAGAGGGCCAGAAAGGGAATGGCTGGACCCAGTTGTAGGGAATTAATATTTCTCCCTACCTGAATTCAGGTGCGTTGATCATTAATTTATTTATTTATATCCCACTTTTCTCCCCAGTTGGGACTCAATGTGGCTTAGAACAACATTCTCCCCTCCTCCATTTTCTCACAACAACCCTATGAGGCAGGTCACGCTGAGAGTTTGTGACTTGCTCAAGGTCACCCAGTGAGCTTCCACAGTAGCCTGCATTCGAGCCCAGGTCTCCCATGGTCCTGGTCCACCACTCTGTTCACTATACCATGCTGGCTCTCAGTAGCAAAATGAGAATTCTGGGCCGAGTGCCAATGGGATGGACTAGTGATAAGGGAGGAAAAAGGAGTATTTCCTGCACTGACTTTTTGCCTCCCAGCTTTCTCCTTCCCTCACCAAATACTTAGTTGTGGACTGACTATTTAACTTACCAAGAAAATTCCTGACAGGCCACTACCCTAGAGGGCTACTAGCAGCTGGAAACAGCAGAGCCAAGCTCACACAGCTCCAAAATAATGCAGGAACGGCAGGCCTGTCACAGGCATGCCAGCAACCTCAGTATTCCATGCTAGTTAGGCAACAGGGGAACTGACACCTATCACCAGCTTTGCTGACCCGGTCTAAGTTGAGTGGTCCCTGCAGTGTTAGTTCACAGCCCTGCAGGAACTGCTCAGCTTAACTGTTTCCTGAGCCATTTATGTTTCTCAATCTGCCCCTGCCAGCCCCTCATTTTCTCCCACCATTCTGTTCTTCACACTCATATGGCCTCAGTGCCATCCCCACTCTGCCTGGGAGGGGAAGGTCTGTATCATACCTCGAATTCTGAATATGCTAGGTTCAGGGGTCTTTTCGTAGAAAAAGAGCTGCAGGAGCTCATTAGCATATGGTATGCTAATGGTATGCTAATGAGCTACTAGCATATGCCACGCCCCCTGGAATTGATGTCAGAAGGGGAAGCAAAAGGGGGGAGGCATCTTCAAAAGCCTCCCTTCCCTTCCGCAGCTGGCCTGGGGGGGGAGTGAAGAGAGAAGGGGTTTAAAGTTTAAACCCCTTCTCACTAGAGTTGGGCCACAGAAGGAGGGAAGAGGGAAGGAAAGAGAGAGAGTAGAGAGAAGGAAAGAAGGAAGGAAAGAGGGAAAAACAGAAGGAAAGAAGGAAGGAAAGAGGGGATAAAAAGAGAGAAGGAAAGAGAAGGAAAGGAGGAAAAGGAGGAAAAAAGAAAATAGAAGAAGGCGGGAAGGAAAGGAAGGAGCGTAGCGGGGGGCGGGGTATAAATTGAATAAAATAAATAAATAAAATAAATAAAGAGAGAAGAAAAGAAAAGGAAAGGAGGAAAAGATGGCAAAGAGATGGAGGGAGGGAGGCACCTCCCCATCAAGCCCCCGCCACCCCCACCCCCATTGATCCCTGCTGAGGTCCCTGCCCTCCCCAAATCCCATTGATCCCTTACTTACCGCTTCAGCAGGGGC
Organism: Gekko japonicus; assembly: GCF_001447785.1. NCBI lineage: Eukaryota > Metazoa > Chordata > Lepidosauria > Squamata > Gekkonidae > Gekko > Gekko japonicus. The sequence continues at coordinate 3,365,839 of NW_015168652.1, read as the reverse complement.
CAGGGAAGCCAGTGGCGGGGCTCTCCGGGCATTCCCCAAGCTGCAGTACTTCTGTGTGGGCCCGGGGGACCCGGCAGTGGGGCTCTTTGGCCTCCCCCAAGCCGCAACGCTTCTGCGTGATCTTGGGGGACTCGGTGGTGGGGTTCTTCGGCCTCCCCCGAGCCGCAACGCTTTTGCATGGGCCTGGGGAACGCAGTGGCAGGGCTCGCTGGCCTCTCTCAAGCCGCAGCGCTTCTGCACGGGCCCGGGGGACCCGGCGGCGGGGCTTTTCGGCCTCCCCCGAGCCACAGCGCTTCTGCATGGGCCCAGGGGACCATGCGGCGGGGTTCTCCGGGCCTCCCCCGAGCTGAATCACTTCTGTGCGGGCCCGGGGGACCCGGGGACGGGGCTTTCCGGCCTCCCCCAAGCCGCACCGCTCAACCTGGCTAAGAACAGTTGAGGGAAAACTCCAGGAGCATTGCCTCTTCCCTCAAGTTTTACTGCATCTTGGTTCCCAAAGAGCAAAAGAAATAAATAGCAGTTCTGGAAGCATGTCCTACAATCAGATAGGGCACAGATACAGAAATATCCAGTTATTCTGCAGCATGCCAAATGTTTTCAGCCAGCAGGTTATCTTAGATCCCTTGAGAACTCCAAGTATTGGAGAATCCTTACCCTGGCATGCTTTAATGCTCTACCTTCAGCCCTTCTGGAAGGTAGATACCATTGTGTCCCACTCCCTCAATGGCTTTGTCCATGTCCGATGGGGAAAGCAGAGTCTATTGAACATGTTACACTGCACTGCCCATTCTATAATGACATCCGACGTCAGTATATTGCTCCAGTTCTGTCAACTATACCTGGAAGATCTGAACAACTTCATATCTTTCTCCTTCTTGCAGACTCCTCTTAGGAGATAACCTCTCTGGATTGACTCAATGGACATTTCAGTTGAACGAGTCCACTCTACCTTTCTGCGAAAGGTCATGGGGGTACCTATGTGTGTTCCATATGCTGCTCTGTGTTTGGAGTGCGGTCAGAACTTGCTGGCTACTAAAGCATGGATCCACACGATTAAATTTTGGTTACGAGTCCATTTTAACTCTGACCCCTTCAGTTATATGTACCAACTACTTTCGGAATCTGATAATTCCAGATGGCTATCTTACATCGAAGCCAAAATAAGTGCCCTGAATTTGTCCCTAGAATCCTTATATATGCTTTCTGAGTCTGAGGCCTTTTTAAAAATAAAATCTAGATTATTGGGATCAGAGCTACAAACTCTTTATAGCCTGGCTAACAGAACCTGTTCTCCCTTACATCTGGGGATTATTCCTAATGCAAATCTTCCAGCAGTATACCTCTACCAACTCATAGCTCCTAATTTGCGTAGAGCCATATCCTTGGCTAGATTTAATGTTCTTCCTTCAGCTATTTTATCTGGCAGATTCCAAGGGATTCCCTATCCTAGCAGGTGCTGTCCTTGTAGGAAGGATTGTGTTGAAACTGTTGCCCATGTTCTCTTCCAGTGCCCTCTCTATTTGGTGTCCCGTCGGGATCTTCTATATCCCATATTAGGCCATTTTTTAGAGTCCCCTGATGATTTTAAGCTTCTTTTCTTGCTCGATAACACAGACACAGAAATAACTGAAATAACAGCAAAGTTTCTCTGCAGTGCCATGGCCCTACGGCCTGATAAATGATATGATGAATTAGGTTTTTCTGTATGGCGATACTCTGTGATGTTACTCGGCAATTTTAATTTGACTCTGTGTGTATTCAGATTACTGTATTTTTATTTTTTATTTATATGCCAATAAAAGGCTTTGGATGGATGGTTAGGAGATAACCCACAAAGTTGCTGAATTTTGCCTACAGGTGTGTGGGATACCAAAGCAGCTGATTGAGTCCCAGTAACTTTGCCTGCCTGTTGGAGGAGGGTTTTACTTTTTTGTCCCCTTTTTCTGCTTGTTGCATTGCTGTGGTCTATTATTTGCTGATTCTTCAGAGCTGATCTTGTATCAAAATAAAATTTCAAATCAAAAGAGATTGTGCACTAATTGCAACTAGCATTAAGTTGGTACAGATTGTCTATAGAGTAAAATCCATATTTTTTTTCCATTTTTCATATCCAGCTATCTTCATATGAATTTTCAGGTGAGGCTATCAAAGCCAGTTATTTATGTTTTACCAAAAAACTTGTAAAGACTCTTGCAAGACATTTGTTTCATCACTGCTAAGAGGTGACTTGGTGTTGTGAGACCAAGTCTTCAGGATTCAATTAATTCTGGAGGCATTCTTACACCATAGATCATTACAGGAGGGGGGGGGGTACTAACACTCTTTGTTAAGAGTAAAGTTAGGGTTATAGAGCCCAATGATGGCATCTTGTACATGAGCCCATACAAGCCTAGCTACAGTGGCTTATTAATGGTATCCTGTGCAATCTATTCACCAGTACGTTCTGCTGCATTCAATATTGCTTACTCCCAGGCAAGTGTACATAGAAATGTATCCCTACTCTGTCAAGTAGGGCTTCATCAGTTGTTTCTAAGCAAACATTATCAATATGAACGATAACATCCCTCTAAAACCCCCCCCCCCCCCATTTTTAAATTCATCTTTGGTACTTTGTTCACTTCCCCATTGGCCACTGCTTTCTTCCAAGTTTTAGGGTTTTGGGGGGGAACAGTTGTTTTGTTTTTTAGTATAAAAGTGAGGGGATTTCTTCACTGACCATATGATCTAGCTAAACAGGGATCATATAGTCAATGTGATGACAACACGATGGCATATAATCAGATTGCAGAGCCAGTTCAGAATGTTCACAATGGCCAATTAGAACCTACAAATTCAAAAGCAGTATACCTTGATATACTGAGCAGGTTTCTGGAGAGGTGGCAAATATATTTTCTAAATAAATAATATACTAGACACTTGGAAACAAAAAGGAGAGAAAGTCAGTTACCTTCCAGCCCTGCTTGTAAGCTTCCCAGATGCATCTGTTCTTGTTTGCAAGTTTGGGTGAGCTAAGCAATTGCAGAAGGGCATGGAGAGAGGAAAATATTCCTGTAGCTAGCCCCTAGGCAGAGGTGAACATGTGCAAACCTGAGCCCCATTGGGAGAGAGTCAACATAAAATAGAGGAATGGGCATGGGGGGGGGGGATATTGCCTTAATTTATGTGAATCTCTCCCAAATTATTCCAGGTTTGAAGCTCTGGATCCAGATGCCAGTTCCTGAATTGTTTGGGTTCAAAAACTGATAGGTGTTTACCTGGCTGTCCATTTGTTTCCTGGTTCTATTCAATATGCTAATGCTTACCTTTAAAGCCCTGACAACTTGGGATCTACATACTTGAAGGACAGCCTTTCTTTTTATGAACCTGTGTGCCACCTCCATTATTATTTTGTTTTTCACCCCCTCATGCAGGCAGCTGTAACTTCTTTTAGAATTGCAGTCCCCCATTTTAAGAATTGCCTTCCCAAAGATGTGCAGAGTGCTCAGGCAAAGGTACAAAAAATGAACTTGGTAAAAGATGTTTATTTGTTGAAGCATAGTAGCAGGCAGAAGTGAATGCAGGCACTGTTACTGTGTTTAACATGTTAAGATTTTATGTTGTTACGGGGCGTGGAGACGCCAAGGTAGATGGCAGTCGCTTGAACCTTGAGCTCCATCTCCCACTTTCATCCCGCCACTAATAGTCACTGAAATAACTATTCTTCTACTCCGGATTATGGGCAGGAAATATGGGAGTCCCTCCGCCATCGTAAAATCCAATAAATCAGCACAAGCCTTTTTTTTCACCAAGGGACACGAAAGCAGGCAGTAAGGGCTTGAAAGACATCGCCGCGAAAATGGCGAGAAGTCAAACCTCTTCTCAGCAAGTTGACACATCCCATCTCATAAGTAACTTGCCAGCAATGTTAGACAATATGGAGCGCAGACTCATCGAACAACTTCACCTGACGATCCAGCCGGTAAGGGAACAATTAGAAATTATCCAATCCTTCCTGAATAGGACCTTGCAAATGGTGAGGTCCGCTCTTAATTTGGGACAATTACTGAAGGAAGGCGTGAGAGAACTATACACGAGGGAAGAATCTCACAGAGACAGGCTTCTCGCCCTGGAATCCCAAATCAGACATTTAAATTTAAAATTCAGAGGGGTCCTGGAGGGAGTGGAGGAAGGCAATGATTTAGCTTGCCTCGGGTGTTTCTAAGTTTTCAGAGACGGCACTGGCCATTTTGAAAGCATTTAGTCCGGGGGCGCCAAATAACGCCAGGAGATCGGGCCCTAGAGACATCATGGTTCAATTTGCAGACTGGAGGACAAAAAGGGGGATCCTAGATGAGGCACACTCAAAGGGACACTTACCACTTTAAAACCTACAGATCTTAGTTTTTCCGGACGTCCCTAGGGAAGCCCTTAACATAAGGCACCTGTTAAAGCCAATTTCATCTCGTTTACAAGCTGCTAACATTAGTTACAAATGGCTTGACACAGGAAAAATGCAGGTCACCCATAAAGGCACTCAATTTCTGGTCTCAGATGAAGAATCGGGAATGGACCTTTTAGAATCTCTCCGTTTATTAGATGGGACAGAAAGCACGCACCATTCAAAAAAAAGAAAGTCTCATTCCCCAACATCACCTGACAAGCACAACAAAGTATTGCCACACCATGATAAGTCACCAATGACTGCTGACGACAACGCTGCCTGAAATTCATCATGCCCTGATGGCTGATCCTGCAAGATAGTTCCCAGGCTCTTTAAGTATTTCACTCCCACGAAGTTTGAGGACGCCATGCTTTTGCTTTTACTATACAAATGTTTATTGCTCAATTCGTAATCACAAGTTTTACAGTTAAGAGTTCTACTGTATCACATTGGCGGGATGAGGGGGGACAGGATTGTTGGTTCTATATGCCTTAACAGGAGACAGAGACCGCTTGTGGAAGCTTGCCTACGTGGAAAGGCAAGCCCTTTATTTTAGCATTAATTTTGTCTTTATATTTCTGAAGATGGTCTGGTCCTAGTCTAAAATCAGAGTGGGTTAAGCTATTGATGCCTGTTCATGTTCTTAAAGAAACACACACCCATTTTCATGCTTTTTATAATCACACTTCCGCTTATTTGAGAGCACTTTCTTCATTGCTGAATTGTTTTTAAGAGCACCTTTCTTATACTTCTATCTCCTGAATTTCTGAAGTTGAGCCAGTTTTACCCGGAATTCAAAGAGAATCAAACAATCTTTTTTGCACACTTATCAAAAGAAAGCTTAACTAAGATTTTGAATCACTTTGTAGAGCACAGTTACTGAGAACTTAATTAATGTAAGTCAACTCACAATAGAGAGGGAATTAAGTCTACAAACGATCAATCAAACTTTCTGAGAACAGGTGATTTTATTTACTTGATAAATTTACACAATACTCTCATTTATAAATAAATTAACACTGTATTACTGCCTGCTCATAGTTTTTGCACACCAGTAGAAGCACACTGAAGGTAGAAGGTTATTTGTGGTTCACATACCTGGTTGTTACAGTTCATCTTAGAAGAGTTTTATACTATTGTTGCATAAAATACTTTGTATTTCATAACATATTGCTTCTTCTACATTGAAAGTCATACTATCACATGGTTGTTAGTCTTTTTTTAACCCCAATTAATTGCCTACTTCTGACTGTTGTTTTTAGCTTGACATTTTATTCATTGATCAATTGTGCCAATTTTTTTTATCATAACTGTCTTATATTAACTTGGTAGAAGAAGGGGTAAAAAGATCAGCTTGGTGCTTGGCTGACACTACAACTACTGCTCCTAATACAGTTAGTTATAGTATTTAATTGAAAGTTGCCTGTTAGAACTTATACTGGTCATGAATAATCTTAAAATAAGTTCAGTCAACATCCGAGGTCTAGGTAATTTGATCAAGAAGAAAAGAGTGCTACAATATGTAAAATCGCTTCACACATCTATTCTATTCCTTCAAGAAACACATGCAAGGTCCAACACGATCCCAATACTTAAATCTCAGCTGTTTCCAATGCAGCTCCAAGCCCCGGGATCATCCAAGTCTCATGGGGTGGTCATTTTATTTTCAAAGAACGTTAACTTTGTTTTGAAAGATACACAGATAGACCACATGGGCAGATTTTTATTTGCAAAGGGGACAATTGGTGGTCAAATGATCACTCTGGCAATGGTGTACTCCCCAAATCAAAACCAACTTACCTTTGTACTAGAGACCTTAACTTCACGACAATCAGTCAGAGATGGTGATCTAATTGTCGAGGGAGAGCTGAATCTTGCTGCAGATAACACAGTGGACAGATTCAACACATCCTCAAGGCATTCAGGATCAACTAGAGTGGCAACTCGTCTCGCTAATCTGTTTGATAACTTCCAACTATGTGACACATGGAGAACACTTCATCCCACAGAAATGGACTATTCATTTTTTTCAGCTAAACTCAATAATTTTTCGAGAATTGATTATCTTTTCATTTTGAGATTGCTTCTTCCAAGGTTGAGCTCAAAAAACATTGGCTTGCGCCATCTCACAGACCATGCATGGATAGATTGTACTCTCCAAAAAACCCCGGAAACTCACACAGACAGACAATGGTCATTAGACACGAGTCTTTTATTAAAAGACACAGTACGAACTAAACTAGAAGAGGACATCAAGAAATTCTTCGAAGAAAATCCTGTCTCAGACACGACACCGGCCATCACCTGGGATGCAATGAAAGCTGTCATCTGGGGCTCTATAATCTCGATTGCATCACACCTGAAGAAAGAATGGGAAAAGATTAAGTTGGAAGTGTCCCAACGAGTTTCTGTGCTAGAAGCAGAGCACAACCGTACGGGTAATAAAAAAAAAATATGCTAAGCTACTATCTGAGCATAAGATTTTAGAATCCCTGAAAACTACACAAATTCAATGAAATCTTCTTTATACAAAACAGCATTATTGACAAAAATCCCCAAAGAACATACAACTTCTGGCTTGAAGAGTAAAAGAGAGGAAAAAAGCTTTAGTAGTGGGTTCTCTAAAACATCAATCTGGCAAAATACTTACCACTCCCAAGGACATCGCTTAAGCCTTTGCAACATTTTATGAACAACTATACCAAACCAAAGATCCTGACATAAAGAGCATCTCAACTTACCTAGACGCTGTCGGACTCCCAAAACGCTTGTCTTCAGCACATTCCGATCTCATGGACAAACTGGTCACGGCTCAAGACCTGCAAGACACAATTAAAAATCTGAAATCCAACAAATCACCTGGAATGGATGGTCTTCCTGCCGAATTTTATAAGTCATTTCGCAGTACCCTGATATCACCCCTACTTCATGTCTGCAACACGGCACTCAGTGATGGTCAAATGCCTGCTTCCTGGTTGGAATCATCTATCATCGTGGTTCCCAAGGACAAGAAAGATCCATTAAACCCAGTGTCATATCACCCAATCGCGTTAATTAATAATGACGTGAAGATCTTCACTACAGTTCTGGCGAATCACCTGAAAACATTTATCTCAGACTATGTACACCCAGATCAGACGGGTTTTATCCTTACCAGACAACTGATGGACAATATCTGGTGCACACTTAACAAAATCACATCTGGGGAAAAATGCTATTCTGACACGTTGATTCTGGCACTGGACTTCGAGAAGGCCTTTGACTCTATGGAACCAGACCAAACTGTAAATACGCTGCCGTAAAGCACAGTATAGTATAAAAGAATAAAATATAGTACCAAAAGGAACGGTACCAGTTAAAATCAAACAGTCCTGACCCTAGTGACCACCATCCTGCTGATGCACTTCTACCACCAAGGAACAAAATTTCGCAATCTGATGGAGGGCTGTATGTTCAAGATTAAGAAACAAGTTCTCCATCTTGTCCTGATCCAAAGTGCCTGCCAGAAGGGGATCAATAAGTTTAGCACGAGCCTCTTCAAATAACGGGCATCTCAGGAACACGTGTTCCTGGGACTCGATCTCCCCCAATGCACATAAGCATAGCCTCTCCGATCAGGGAATTTTTTTAAATTTACCCTCGAGAACTGCAGAGGGTAAGGCCGAGCATCTAGCCAGTGTATATGCCCTCCTGAGTTTACGGGACTCCAAAACTTTATGTTATGGGGCCTGCGCAATGATGTATTTGTTACTAATTGGCGCTATAAATGTTGGGGACACCTGTAGATCTAATTGGCGTTCAGTATCCTTGATCCTCTGTCTAATTTCTAACTTAGCTCGGTCCCTACCCATCTCCAGCAGCGCTAAGGGAGAATACCCCAAGAGCGAAATTTTCCGCTTAACAGAAATCAGCCAATTGGATTCGAAGGCATCAGTCAGGATCAGGGGCGCTAGACCACATGGGTTCAAATTGATCTTCAGCCAATAGAAGATGGAGTATAAGGCAATCATGGCTTCAACCTTCAGCATGCCAGTCTCTAACCGTACCATTGCGTTAGATACGCATCTCGGAACTTGGAGCACTGCTCTCAAAAACTTTGACTGGACTAGCTCCAAGGGAGCGTAGCTGGATGGAGGCGCTCCAAGCAGCGTTCCGTAGAGCATCTGGGCAAGTGTTTTGGCCTATAGAGTTTTAAAGCTGGTGGTACAAAAAAGCCCCCTTGGGAGCTGAAGAACTTAAGAATACCATGTGAGGATTTTTCACCCGAGCAAGCAGCTGCCTGACTATGGGCAGTCCTAGATCCAGAGGCTTGGAGGATCATGCCTAGATAGCGAAAGCTAGCTACCTGTTCCAGGTCCTGCCCGTTTACCCTCCACTTCCTTATTTTGGGTCTCTTGCCAAAGGCCATCACCTTTGTCTTTGCATAATTTATATCCAGCTCTATGGAACCAGCATTTATGTCAGAACTATTTCAAAGGCTGGGTTTCGGACCCAGATTCATGACGGTGCTGCACCTTATTTGGTCTCACCCTTCGACCAGAATCAGAGTCAACGGACACAACTCTCTTTTTTCCCCGTCCTTCGCGAGGAACCCAACAAGGCTTTCCGCTATCCCCTCTGATTTTTGCAGTGGTGCTTGAACCATTAATGAAAGAACTTCGCAAAGCAAAAGATTTCTCGGGTCTGGTCATTAATGGTACAGAGCACAAAATGACAAGATACACAGATGACCTTACATTATACATTTCTAATCCACAGAAGTTGCTACCAACTAACTGCCAAATTTTGGAGAGCTCTGAGAAAGTCTCAGGTCTCCAATTGTAAAAACTGCTTTGACAAGAGAGCTTCAATTCTCATGGGTATAATCCTCATGGAGACACTTGGGAATACAGATACCACTTGATCTCAAAAACTTAATCTCCTATAACTTTCATAAACTACACAAAGACACTCAAAAGTGGTTACAGGAATGGGAGGCTCTCACACTTACACTTACAGACAGACTACATCTGGTTCAAAGTTTTATTTTCCCCAGCTTTTTATTTCTCTTTTGGGCATTACCCATCAAGATCCCAGACACTGAACTTAACTCCTGGCAAAATACTCTAACTCCATTCATATGGGCATTTAAGAAATTGAAGCTTGACCGTTGCATTCTATCTCATCCTGCACACAAGGGCGGTCTTAACTTGGCAAACTTGAAAGGCTACTATCAAGCGACAGCCATTTCTAATGCTGTACAAATGATACAATCTGTGTCTATAACCAACTGGATGTCTATAGAACAAGAATACACAGCACCACTATCAGTTTGCAAAGCCCTCTGGAGCCCCAACAAACAGCGTCCCAAACACGTTGCAGATAACCCTTATCTGGCACACAAACTACAAATCTGGGACGAGCAGAGAAAAAGTCTGACACCATCTATCTCACCTCTTTCCACTTTTACTTACCAACAGTGGTTTCCTCCAGGTCAAGAACTGGGTGCATTTCAGGACTGGGGGGACAGTGGGCTTCACTTGTCTACAGGACCTTGCTCTTTGAGGAAAAATTCAACATAAAACACATTTTGAGAACAGGTTTGAGAAACCAATCTCCTGGCTCCGCTACTATCAACCGAGGAGTCTTACAGAATATCTGTCAGACTCTGACGTCTTCAAGAGGACCAAATCCCCGTTTGAACTACTCTTAGAAAATCATATGGAGCACTCAAGACATCTGCTTTCAAAGATATATAAAACTTTTATAGACCTCCACAGCACATCAAAACTGAATTATCAAACTGCATGGCAAAAAGACCTGGGCATACAACTCACAGAACATCAGTGGTCACTAATCTGGTCCACCAAGGCTAATAGATCTGGGATCTTCAAACTTAGATTCCAATTTTTCAAATTGGTTTCACGATGGTACTACACCCCGAATCGTTTACACCATATAAATACTTCCTACTCACTGTTATGCTGGAAGAACTGTGGAGCAGTGAGTGATTACTTGCACTGCTGGTGGAGCTGTCCTCATGTAAAACATTTCTGGGAGGCTGTTGTTGCTGAAACAACTAGGATAACTTCACAGACACTTAAAATGACACCAGAAAATATCCTCCTACATCTCAGAGATCCATTGAAAGGTGAGGATTCTTTCCAGCATCTAAGGACGTACCTGCTTACAGCAGCTTCACTCACTATTGCAGCCGCCTGGAAGTTGACCAAGCCCCCAACGGTGGAGGACTGGAGAAACAAAGTATGGGAGCAATTCATTATGGACAAAATAACTGACACATTGAACACTACTCAGACACAATCCTGCACCAACATACTCCAGATTTGTGTGTACCTGGTTTCCCTATTAAATTCATGACAGATATGGGAGCAATTCATTATGGACAAAGTAACTGATACATTGAACACTACTCAAACACAATCCTACACAACATACTCCAGATTTGTGTGTACCTGGTTTCCCTATTAAATTCATGACAGAAAACGATCTCTTGCCACAAACTCAGAGTCTTGCATCCTGGCTTCACTTTTGAATCAACAACTATCATGATACATCATTAACACAATATCTTAATTAGTGTAAATATTCTTACCAGTGTATAGTACTCTCAGGCAACTCTCGACTCTTAGAACAAAAAACCCTTTCATAGGCTAGACTGACACATAATTCAGACTTTCATAGTAAATATGCTCTAATTTTCTTGTTCAGATGGTTATGTAACCCCATCTGTCTGTTTACTCCGATACATTGTTGCATTATTTGTCGTTTGGCTGTTATGGAATTTGTATGTTTGCATTTAAACTTAAATAAAATAATTAATTAAAAAATATGTTGTTACTAGGCATTTAAAAAATGGTGTTTTTTGGGTTTGGGTATACTAAACCTGAAAAATATTGGTATATATTGATATTCCCAAATCCCAATATCGGTATAATATTGGGATGTGGGAAATAATCAGTATTGCTGAAAATATTCAGCTTGGAGGGCTGAAATGGTTTCCTCCTATTCAAACTGATTAGCGTGGTGATCTGCCTGTCAGTTGTTTTGGAAGGAAGCCTGATAGAAGGCATGTTTAAATGCCTTTCCTTCCATCCCCCAGCCACCCCAGCGTGGCAGCTCAGAGAGGAAAGGCAATGGTCAGTTTCAGTCCCCTCGGCTTGGAAGCAAAGCGAACTGGAACTGACATGCTCTCCCTTCCTTTCCCAAGTCAGTGGGGCAGCTGGGGAAGGGAAGACAGATTGGGGAGGCATATTTAAATGCCCCCCCTTTCCCTAGACAGCCCACTGTAGCGGTTAGCTGGGTAATAGAAGAAAGATCGAGGAGGCATGTTTAAATGCCTAGGGAGCTATTGAACTCCTTTTTTCTCACGTAGAGAATCTGATTGAGCTGAATAAACACGCAAAAAAATACCAATAAGGTATTTTTCGGGTATTTATTTGGTCCAGCTTATGCCGAATGCACATCCCTGACTGATACCCTCCTTGGGGTTTCTTAAAGAAATACACTTAAGGCCAATGACTCTCTTCAAATCTTTAATCAATAAGCTTTGTTTCTACTACTCCTATAGGGAATATGAAAAACATTTGGGGTATTCTGGTTGTAAATCAGTGTGGTTACTTTAACGTGATTGGAATAGTGGAAACCGTGTGGTTGTTCTGAATTTAGTAGAGAGCCAATTTGATGTAGTCATTCCCACCTCCTCCACATGCAGCCAGCTGGATGACTTTGGGTCAGTCACAGTTCTCTCAGCCCCACCTACCTCACAGGGACTGATTTTCCACAAGCGCTGCTCCACACTCGCTCTTCCCTTTTGCCCCGATGGTACGTGTCAATTTCACAGAAGCTGCTGCGTGGCCGCATTTTGCCCCGCAGCTTCGTGCGATTTCCCCCACATCTACTCAATCCTGATTTTTTTTAGGATTGAGTAGACGCGGGGGAAATCACGCGAAGCTCCAGGGCAAAATGTGGCCGTGCAGCAGCTTGTGTGAAATTGACACATACCATCGGGGCAAAAGGGAAGAGCGAGCGTGGAGCAGCGCTTGTGGGAAATCTGCCAGGGTTTCTGTTGTGGGGAGAGGAAGGGAAGGAGATTGTATGCTGCTCTGAAACTCCGAGTGAAGGGTGGAGTATAAATCCAACTCCTCCAACTCCTCCTCCTCTTCTTCTTCTTCCTATATCTGTATTATTTTTTGGTTAACAACCCTGATCACATTCCTCCTTCTAACTCCTCTAGTTGGTTAAAGTGTGTTCCAAGTTAAATGGTACTGGGATTTTGTCCTAAAATGGTAACTGTAACCACTAATGAGATAAAGGACTAGAGCCAACATAATATTTTGCCAGGGGCTTCCTGGCATCAAGCCATTTACATTGTGTTCGTTTGTGATTCAGACTTCTTCAGGCTATTGGGCTCTGTCTCATTCCTATTGTCGTCATTGCACCTTGGTCATTGTACCTTTGATTTTTGGAAGAAGGTGTCTATACCTCTTGTCAAAGGTTTTGTTCCAAAATGGCTCATATAATAGGCCACATTGCCATTGAGTAAAGAGATAAACAACTGCAGTGGCATTTTTGATGTCTTCATTGTGCCTTCTTAAGATTTAGAGAAAAGAATAATAGACTGAGGTGGCTTATTTGTCACCCTCATTGTGTCTCCTTTAAAACATGATCATTAGACAGTGTGCTTTGCGCACGAAAGCTCATACCTTGAATAAACTTTTGTTGGTCTCAAAGGTGCCACTTGACTCTAAATTTGTTCTCCTGCTTCAGACCAACACGGCTGACTACCTGGATCTAGATAGTATTCAGCTACATTGTCTTTGTCAGCTTTATACTCTATAGAGTTTGTAGTTCATATTGTGTTAAATATACTTGTAATGTCTTGTGGAATCTTTGTAATGCTTTAGAACATTCATGTTCATTCACATGTGATTGTTATGATCCTTTATTTCAATTGGACTGTAGTTTCATAAATTAATGACTTGTATTTTTCGTCTCTGGGGAGTTATTTTTGTTTTTTGCCTGTGATTCCTCCTCGTTCCTTTTTGTTTGACTACGAGAAAGAAAAGCTGGCAGCATGCTCCTTGGCCTACTTCCTGGCCCCTCTTATGGCAACCTAGTCAGATGGGCCTGATTCCTGGCCATGCCTGGCCTCTTACGAGTGCCTTGTCAAGCAGCACCACTTTCAGATATCAAGCCCTCCTTCCCTTTAAACTATCCAGGATGCCCCAAATCATCTGCTGAGGTAGCAGAGTCCCTTTAAAGGGGAGGGTGCTCCCCAAGGCAGCCATCCTGTTTCTCAGCCAGCCCCCAGGCAAGATAGAAGATCCCCCCACCCCAGGACAGTGACCACCAGAATTTCCCCTTAGAATATTTTATTCTGTGATATATGGTAAGTACTGAAATTGACCTTCACATTTCTATCCTGAAACTAATTATTATTATTGATCCAATAGTTATACATTTATTTCGCAAAACTGTTTTGACTGGGCTTTACAACCATGAATATTACATTGGGCACTTGAGACAAAAATGAATGTCTGCTGGCAATAAAAAATGGAATTTGTTGCAGAAATTGATACCTTGTTAGAAGCATTGGGATTTAGCAAGGTGCTGTTCCGCTGTCATTTCTTACATATTATATCTAGTTGATGTCTCTCTATTTAGGGTTCAGCTTGCAGGCACCCTGTGGGTTATATGATAAATGGATAGTAAAAGCATCAAACACTCACATAAGTAATCTCATAGTATAATGTGTTTTTTAATGTTGGTTTTGATTTTTTGCCAGGGCTCAGTTTAATGACATAATTTTAGTGGCCAATTTTAGCTTGGATTTTAAGGCAGATTGGCCTTGGCCCATTTTTGGGCCTATTTTTAATGCAACCACAAAATAGTCAGAAACTAGGGTTGCCAGGTGGGATCTTCGCTCCAGTGGGGGGATTGGGGATGTGTGACGGAGGCAACACTTTGGTATTTGGGCAAAACTCTATGGTAAAATCAGCATTGACCCATAGAGTTTTGGCTCAAAACCAGAGCATCACTGTGCAACGTCCCTGATGCAATGACATCACTTCCGTGTGACAGCACATCTAGGACTTGCTGTTGGGGGGCGGGGTTTCCCCCACCAGCCAGCTGGCTGGCAGCGGGCAGAAGCCCCCAAAACCAAGGGATCTCCCCACAGAAACTCTTGAGCTGGAACATTCTTCTTTTGTAAGGGGAGTGTGCTGGCTAGATAGAGGTAAAACCATGCAATGCAAAGAACTGGCATAAAAATAAACCTGAGAAATGAATTTCTAGGATAATTGATATACTTACCAGTACATTAATAAAGGGTTTGATTTGCATTAGTTATGTTGATATATGTTTTGTGTAGTGGAGTAAACAACAAACACCCAGTTCCATTTGGCTGAAGGCCTCTTCATTGACAGTAACTATAGGGCAGGTAACATGTCATTTGGAATAAGGAATAACAATGCTGAACTGTTTCTAGAGCTCTGGGCCAGGGTTGTCCTGGCCTGGTTCTGCAGATTCTTAGTAGGCCTTGGCTTCTGTTGGCTACTAGCAGGGAACCTGAGAAGAGAAGCACTGAGTCCCTCCTACTCTCCTGCTTGTTCAGAGGTAAGGTTGCCAGCTCTGATCTTCTCCCTAGCGGGGGGATTAGGGGGCCTCCCACGAGGGGGTGTGGCCACCCCCAGCATGATGACTTCACTCTGTGTGATGTCATCACATCCCCACTTTTTCTCTATCATTTAAAGGGAAACTTCCCTTTAAATGGGGGAGGGCAAAGCGAGGGCCAAGTGCTCCTGCCATGCAAGTGACGATCTTGCCTCTTGCAAGGCAGGAGCCGATGGCCCCTGCTCGGGAAGAGTGAGCACTGGATGCTCCTGCCATGCAAGAGGTGATCTTGCCTCTTACAAGGCAGGAGCTGGCCCCTGCTCTGGAAGAGCAGGCACTGCACGTCCGATCTCTGCTGGCTGTGAGCACTTAAAGGGTCCCTTTAAGGGTCCCTTTAAGTGCTTGTAGCCAGCACACATTTGGAGATTGGGCACACAGGGCCCAGTCCCTGCCAACTGCGAGCACTTAAAGGGGTCTCTTCAAGTGCTCGCAGCTGGCGGGCCCTGCAAGCCCAATCTCCAAGTGGCAATGCCGCTTGGAATTCAGGCACATGGCCGGCAGCCACCCCTCTCCCAATAGAGAAGGGAGAGGGGTGGCTGCAGGTGCTTGGGCTTGGGGGCGGGTCGAACCTCCCCAAAGTGGGTAAACTCCACCAAACCGGGGGTCTGGCAGCCCTACTCTGAGGCCTTCTGGGATAGCCTCTTAAAGAGGCAGTACACAACAATATATAACATAAGGCTTGGGATCTACTAAGACATAAGTCATTAGGTGGGTGGGAATTTTGTGCTTGCTCAATTTATGCTCCTGTTGTACATAACTCCTCTCACTTTGTCACCAAACACATATTGTAATACTTGCACCTTCTAGACCTAGTCCACCTACCCCTTCAAGAACCTGGAAATATTTGTCAAAGATTTACTTCCTAAGTCCTATTCGTAAGATACTCTTATCAGTCAGAGTCTTATTGCATTTAGCAGCCAAAAGGATTTTGTTGCTGTGGTCTCCTAGCCTTAGCAAATGTTATCCTGGGACCTTTGGGGATATGAGCAGACCAATTACTTATCTGAGGACCCTTCAGCATGGCTTTACTAACGCAATCTAACATTAAATAATTGGAGGTCACTGTGAGATCAGTTGACGCAAATATATTTTAACAAAATACGGAACTTAGACATATTTGTTATTAAATACTGGAAATCCATTATATGTAAGTTTACCAGCTTCCAGGTGGTGGCTGGAGATATCCTGGGATTGCAACTGATCTCCAGGTGACAGAGATTAGTTCACCTGGAGTAAATGGCTGCTATGGAAAATGGACTCCATGGCATTATACCCCATTGAGGTCCCCCCCCCAAACCCCACTCTCCTCAGAGATATTTTCCAACCTGGAGCTGGCAACCATAATTATACATGTGGGGATCTACTAAAGGCCATTCTCACATCAGTGTGAATGATTACCAGAACTGCCCTAACCCAGTTTAATACCATTTCCCTGGTCTGCAGTATGTAGGGAAGTGGGTCATTGGGTGATGACTGGCCCCTCTCTGCTAGGCACAGTTTCACCACTCCGGCAAAGAAGCCTCCAGCCATTACCACTGTCCTGCTCTCTTGAGAGTTGTACCGTATGTGTTTACCTGCTTGCTACTTGCAGAAAAAAGAAAGGGCCATGGTTGGTTCAAATACTGAAACCAACTCTGACTGAATTATTGTGTTAAGACTTGTCAAAATTTGTAACAGAAGACTTTTACTATGGTATGGATAGACCTGGATGTATTTCCATAACTGAAGGTAACTTATACATTAATTTGGAGCCTACAATTTTAGATCTTTTGTATGAAAAAAGAAACCACTTATAAGTATTGGAGCCTGTAATACAAAGCCACATGAGGCTCTGGTATGTGCAGGAAACCTTTTATGAAGCAGACCTGCCCCATAGTCTCAACTGAAAGGAAAGCTTTCCTCATTCCAATTGTGCTTTAGTGGTGGCAGCAGAATTCACATCCAGTTTCCTGGCTCACATCCTTTGAAGGTACACATAACAGTGTGCAGATATGGCAGCCTTCTATCTCCTCCTAGAATTAATTACCATTTTCACTGGCAAAATCAAGCTTATACACAGTGAATATTATTTTTGCGTGAGCTTTAATCATTTTTATAACTTTCTGTCTCTGATGGACTGTATCTAATAGTGCTGTTAAATCAAAGGTATAGTGTCTCACATTTCCCTTTAATGCCACCCATGCTGGTGTCTACTGTCTGCATTTAACCACGTTTGTTCAAACCAAACTCCAGCAAATGTAGGCAAGCTCCTGCTGCCTCTCACTTCAAATCATACTTTCTCGATGACCCAGTTGGATCCCATGCAAATCCCTGCTTTGGGTTTCAATTAGGGAGAAAAGCAGAGTATAGATAAAAACTAAAAATAATAAGTGCAACATCCAATTGACTTGGATCTCTTAAAAGTATCAGCTACTGAGGGTGTACTACCAGTTGAGGGGGGGGATGTGGCTCAATGGTAGAGCATCAGCTTGGCATGCGGAAATTTTCCAGGTTCAGGGAGCAGTGGTGCAGGCAGTTAAATGCCTGCGTTAACAACCAAAGAGCAGCCACTATGGCTGTTCGAATACCACCGTGGCCGGAGTGAGCTCCCGGCCTTTATCCCAGCTCCCGCCAACCCAGCGGGTCGAAAGCCAATTAACAACTACGGTGAGTAGACGAATTGGTACCTGCCCTAAGATGGGCAGGGGGCACCCACCTCTGACGATAAAAGAGGCATGGTGGTTGTGCAGACGGCGGTGTGAGGATGGTGATGTGGAGGATGATGGCAGAGCAGAGAACGACGGGCGGCGGGCGGCGGCGGAGGTGGAGGCGTGCTGGCGAAGCTAAGAGGCGGTGCGAAGCAGAGCGATCCCTGGCGGCCGAGGAAGATATCGAGCACCGAGCAGCGACAGCAGCAGCGGCAGGACTCTGGAGGCGCTCAACGAATGACGCGGAGGCAGAAGGCGGGGCCTGATGGACTTAGCCGGCCAGAGCGTCAGGAAGCCGTGCGCCAAGGGAGAGCCGAGGGAAAGCTGTCGTGGCTGCTGTGGTTGCCAGAGAATGAAAGATCGGAAGCCGGAAGGGACGCCACGCCAGCAGCCGAGGACAGCCGAGGAACATCAAGCCGAGCCGAGCCAGAAGAAAAAATAGAAGGAGTGCATATTCCACCAGGGTGCCGGTAGGAAGTCACACCCCCAACTTCAGATGTGGCCCTAGATAGGAACAGCAGTTCTTAGAACAACATAATGTGAACCGCCCAGAGACCCCTTCGGGGGTTAGGGCGGTATAGTAAATCTAAGGTTAAATAAATAAATAAAAAGATAATAGGTGTTGTGAAAGACTTCTGCCTGAGATCCTGAAAAGCTTCTGCCAGTTAGACAGTACTGACATTGATGAACTGAGGGTCTGATTCAGTATAAGGCAGATTCATGTGTTCATACATACATCAACAGATCCATTCTTTACTTCAGATTGCAGACTCGCCATTTGCAATATTGCACCATAACAGGTAGTTTGCCATAGTTTTCTATGTTCCTCAGCACAGGAGAGAAAGATCTGTGCAAACAGCAAATCCCTGGCTTTAAAATATATGGGCAGTATGCATGAGATGGTCAGTTTGGTGTAGTGGTTAAGTGTGCGGACTCTAATCTGGGAGAACCGGGTTTGATTCCCCACTCCTTCACTTGCACCTGCTGATGTGACCTTGGGTCAGTCACAAGCTCTGGCACAGCTGTTCCTGAAAGAGCAGTTTGTGTCAGAGTTCTCTCAGCCCCACCCACCTCACAGGGTGTCTGTTGTGGGAGGGGAAGGGAAAGGAGTTTGTAAGTCGCTCTGAGACACCTTTGGGTAGTGAAGGG
>NW_015168652.1:3332142-3346837 GCF_001447785.1 Gekko japonicus | reverse complement strand
CGGGGTATAAATCCAATCTCTTCTTCTTCTTCTTCTTCTTCTTCTTCTTCTTCTTCTTCTTCTTCTTCTTCTTCTTCTTCTTCTTCTTCTTCTTCTTCTTCTTCTTCTTCTTCTTCTTCTTCTTCTTTAAATGGCAGTGCAAAGATTAAAGATTTAATATGGTTAACCCACTTCAGTATGCTCAGGCTCTCCTATCAACACAGTGGGAAGCTGTGAATACACAATTTATGTGCAGTATTTTGTATGCCAATAAATATGTTTCCCACAAGAAGAATAAAATGAGCTATAGAACTGAACAAATCCACATGGATTACTCCCACCAAAGAATCTGGAATGGTAGCATGTATTAAAATAATTAACAGCTAGGGCAATTTTATTATATCTATTTATACCGTTGGCTATTTAGTTCATTTTAGGAAAATCATATCCATGTAATTTTCCCTTTCAGTGCATAGGTCACATTGGCTTATGCAGACCACAGATAATAGAATTACTCAAACTTTATTATTTGGATGTCTGATTTAATTATCAGTTGGAATCTCTGAAGGGCCTTTATACTACCAAATGTTCTTCATAGTCAACTAGTTCCAGCTACATTTCCGTAATGATACTATTTTAAAAGAATTTAAGACCACTAATTTTTTCAGCCTTTCATTTATCCTAGCGTGCTTCAACCCTTTAATATGATTATTGGATGCTATGGTGAGAACTAAACCATTCTATTTGGGTTCCTTAATAATATTCTTTGGACTCTTAATGTTGTAATGGGACATTTTTAGGTTAATCAATAGAATCACTGTTTCTATGGGAAATAGGTTTTTCTACCTGTAGGTTTTTCCTGTTTTGCCCTATTCCAATTAAATTCCCAGGGATCCTTCCTCCCAAATTTCAGCCTGCTAGGAGAAGATATCCCAGTGAGAAGCACAGCACATTTCCAGCTCTCAGTTCCCCACTGCCAAATTGCAGAAGGAAAGGAAGCCATTAAAATTTTTCTTTACATGACAATTAAGGCCGAGTTCAGACTGGCAGTTTGAAGCGGGAGGGGGAAGTGGCAAAAAAGAGCTGGAACAAACTGTTCCAGGTTTTCCCGTTCACACTGCAGTGACTGATACAAGAGCATACCGGGAGGAGGCGCAAGGGAGCATTCACACTGTTGGCCCGGAGGCACAGCTGTAAGGCGCGGCTTTCTTTTTCATAATCTGGAGATATGCACCTATGCGCATGAGCACATGAGTGCATAAGCACACAAGAAAAAATGTGGCTTTTGGCGTTCACACTTTGTTGCAGGATAGACACGGGATAATCACACTTTCCAGAGTTTGCTACCACTTTCACCAGGTATCTTTTAAACTTGGGAGCGAACTCAGCCTAAGGTTGTTTCTTGCAGAGTTTTACACAAACAGTGCACACACACATGAACCACTATGTTTCATTCATTTCAGCAGTTTTGTTCCAGTCCATGCCTGACTTAATATACTTCCCCATATTCCTCAAGGAACCAACAGGCTTGCTTGGAGAAAATTAAAAGTTTGAAACACTGGAGCACAATGATACAGCGCACTGGGTTTTCTACCATTCTGCAGACTCCATATCTGTCGTTGTTGTTGTTATCAGCAGCATCATTATTAATTATATTTTATTATACAAATTTTGCTGGAGAAATCTCGTGCCTATCAAAAGATTATCTACTTATGCTTCCTTGATTACAAGAAAACCTTTGACTATGTCAATCATGACAAACTGTGGCAATCCCTACAAGACCTGGGGGTGCCAGCACATCTGGTCTAGTTGATACAATAATTGTACACGAACCAGGAAGCCACTGTGCAAACACCATATGGAGATACTGATTGGTTCAAGATAGAAAAAGGAGTACAACAAGGTTGCATTCTTTCACCTTTCCTATTCAACCTATATGCCAAAACAATCATGAGGAAGTTAGAGCTGGAAGAGTCAAAAGGGGTCAAGATTGAAGAAAGATTGGAGGAAAGATTGGAGGAAGAAACAATCTTCGTTATGCTGATGACAGAACCCTCCTCTCGGAAACTAAAGAAGGCCTGGAATACCTGATCAAGAAAATCAAAGAGGGAAGTGAGAAATTTGGCCTCTTCCTAAACATCAAAAAGACCAAGAAGAGAAACATCAAAATAACTGTTGACGATGAAGAGATTGAATGTGTGGAAGAAATCACTTTCTTAGGATCACAGATCAACCAAAATGGCAAATGCAGTCCAGAAATGAAATGTCCAATCATGCTGGGTCACACAGCAATGATGAGCATGAATCAAATATGGAAGAGCAAGAACATCAGCCTAGTAACCAAATGCAGATTAGTCTGTGCTATTGTGTTCCCCATAGCAACCTATAGCTGCAAAATTTGGACCATGAAGAAGCAAGATAGGAGGAAAATTGACTCATTTGAGCTGTGGTGCCGGAGAAGGATCCTGTGCATTCCTTGGACACCAAAGGTGACAAACAAGTATTGGAGTCCATAAAACCAGACATGTCATTGGAAGAAAAAATAATTAAACTTTGACTGACTTGTTTTTTCCATGTCATGCAGAAGAACTCACTAGAAAAAACAATTATGCTTGAATTAGTTAGTGGCAAAAGGATACCTGGCTGCCAAAGAACACGATAGCTAGACACCATAAAAGTCAACATCAGCCTGAGCATGGAACAACTCAAACACACAGTACAAGATCTGAAAACATGGAGAGAGCTGGCCCATAGAATCGCCAAGAGTCGGACATGACTGAATGGCTAACAACAATAACAACATAACTTTTGCAAGACAAAGGATGAAACAGTGGATGCAGTAAAATTGCTCAAACTGACTATAAAGAACATCATAATAGAGTTCCAGCTATGTTGCACTAGAATCTTTGCAAGAAGTACAGCTTACCATCAACCAAAAATTAATGGGAGCACATACCAGACTAGACATGGGGAATGTTGAAACAAAGATTGTTTGGGACTGCTGATTACAAACAGATAAACACCTGTATTATAGCACCCCTGATATCACAATGGTAGGGAAAAAATGAGAAATAGGGTTTGGATTGTTGACATTGCAACCCCAGGAAACAGCAAAATAGAAAAGAAAGAACAGGAGAAGATCACAAAATACCAAGACCTATAAATAGAGTTAGAGCATCTCTTGGAGAAGAAGGTGACCATCATGCCAGTTGTCATTGGAGCCCTTGGACACCGGGCATTGAACAAATAACACCAGCTCAGCTCTAGAAGACACCATTGCTGGGAACAGCAAGAATCCTGCAAAGATACCTCTGCAATTCCCAAGAACTTGGCTAGATCTCAAATTGCAGAATACCATCTACCAGTCAAATACCTGACTGTGACAATTCATCATCATCATCATCATTTTTACAGAAATGCTAGTGGGGGATGACAGTGAGTGGCAGGGACATCAGCTGACTCTCCTCATTGGATGTTGTAGCATACCTGTCAGGCAGATATGTGCTGATTCCCTCTCTTACCTTCCTTCTCCTACTGGTTGAAAGGAAATAGTGAATTATGTGGGGATGCCAGAAAATCAAAGATTTCTGAACCTCCACAGATATATCTTCTGAATGTTGCAAGTAGTTTAGTTTAGGTCAGTAATCCTTCTGAGACTAACCATTTAGATGTATTCAGGTTGGATTAGTGCTTTGTATTCAGAATAGAGGCCATTTAGAAATGTATTATATGTAAATTTTGATGTAATGACTTCCTAAGATGACCCAATGTTGATGTTTTAAAATTTAAATAATGATGGAAGTTCCATGTGCGCATCTGTTGGAAAAGTTGACACCATTTACTTTTAGCAGAATGGTAATCAGCATCAAATCAGTGGTTGATAGAAAGGGCCATTTGTTCGGAATCAAGAGGCTAAGCAAGATCATTAATTTTTCCTACTATAGAATCATAAGCTAGAAGAGCTTCTGAGATAGATTTGGTGATAGAAAGCCTACGGTATAGTTGCATTCCTGCTTCACTAACCAATCCTTTTTGTGTCTGCAATGAAAACGGTGGTGACCATCTTGGTCTCTTGTATACAGAGTGCCCAGGAGGTTCAGTACCAGATCATGGGTGGTTAATGGGTTCAGGGCCTAGCCTTAATGAAAGGAGTAAAGGAAGGTGGTCACTTTCTGTTCGATTGCCTATCAGAAATTTAGTAATATGGGCTTTGAGATCCAGTGAGGCAATTGCATAGTCGACCACACTACAACCATGTGCTGAGATGTAAGTATATTGGCCAGCAGGGTCATGTTAAAGGGGTCCATTTAGTATATAAAGGTTAAACTGTGCACAGAGGTCGGCCAAATAATGACCAGTCTGGCTCACAAAGGAATCTGTAGAATAACAGGGGGTTAAAAAGGGGAGAGGAGTGAAATCTTCATCACCCCAATTCAAGTAATTGCCTAATTGGGTGTTTCTAGAACCCATCCTGGTATTGAAATTGCCAACTAGAAGAAGGGCAGCCTCAGGTATTTTTTCCCAGGAACGTGTCTAAATAAGCATTTAGAGACTTCTAAATAGATGTTGACTTAGATGCAGAAACATGAGGGGGAATGTAAATGTTAATTAATACAACTGGAGAGTCCTTAGTAAGAAAGTAGAA
Source organism: Gekko japonicus (assembly GCF_001447785.1). NCBI lineage: Eukaryota > Metazoa > Chordata > Lepidosauria > Squamata > Gekkonidae > Gekko > Gekko japonicus. Next base: position 3,342,213 of record NW_015168652.1, on the reverse strand, counting down.
AGCCTGGGCCAAAGGTGGACAGGGGTCTAGTTGAATGATCTGAAGACTGGATAAGTGGTTGACCAAGCAACACAGGCCAGCTTTATAGTGACCCTTAATATTCATTTTTACAGCAGGTAGGGAAAAGGAAGAAAAGCCATTAACTGAGATATCCCTTGGGGACCAGGTTGCCTGTAACAAGATGATATCAAGATCTTTCAGAAAACACATTAGGTCAAGATCACCACTTTTGCCACCCCAGCCAGCAATGTTCAAGGAGATAAGGCAGAGGGGGCAGTGCTGGGGTTGGCTATATTTCAATTTGGAATTATATAGTCAGTTTAGTTCAGATATCGAATTCATAAAAGTATTGTCAGCAGAGCAGACACAACCGTTTTGCACAGGTCATGGAAGTGGACAATTTGGCAAGGTCATTTGTGATGTCTGCAAAGATTGAGCAAGTTAGTCCAGTTGTGAAGGAGTCAACTAAGGGCTTATCCAATGAAACAGTTTTGTAATTATGAACTTGAACAGGACACCGGTGGGCTGAATCACACACAAAAAAAATCATTTGACAGTGTTGATCAATGACTGCAAGAGAACTTGGATCCAAGGAATCAGCTGGCATGGGCAAGTTTTTGTGAGTTACGATAACATCAGAAAGCTGTTGTTCTAGGGCTTTAATTCCATCCAATTTGTTCCTCATGAACTCTAGTCTGTCAATAATTGACTGCTGTTCTTCATGGCACAATTTCCCAAAGGAGCTAAAGAGTTCTTCTTCAAGGCGTATCATCAGATGGTCATTTGTCAGTTGTCTTTCGGGGTCTAATGGGAGTGAATTGATTCCTTGTCCTGACTGAGTCCACTGCAGAGGAGAAGTGGATTGTGTGCCCATTATGGACTCATTTAAGACTTCTCTAGAATTTGACTTGGAGAGGGAAAATTGGGGTCTTTCTGAGTTCCTTGGTAGCAACTCTTGAGGCAATGTACCCACCCTGGCACCAGACGCATTCCTTCCACATAATGGTAGAATGATTGAGTTGTGAAATACTCTTGATGGAAAGATGCCTCTGGATTAGCCTCCTCTTAAATATTAAGGGGGTTATTCTACAAGTATGGAAGGAAAGTAGAATTTTTTGAAGTTGTTTCGGAGGGTTAAGGGATTCAATCTACTTCAAATCAATCTCTGAATTATTCAGTTTGAGTAAGGCAGCCAGGTGACGTCTGACTCAGGGTACTTTCCCAATGGGGTGTGTGACCCTTTTACCCACAAATTGTTAAACAAACCTTCTGTGGTTGGCATACTAAATGCAAGGAGTTTTGACTAAGAAGGTTGCTATGTCTCGAATCATACTCCCTTTGGTCTTCAGGGCTGCGGTCTTGACCCTTAAGTCTCCTAGTAACCTCCGGGGGTCTTGGCTGCATTGTTTGAACTGAGCCTTTTGGGGAGTTAGCAGACAAGTTTTTAATTGCAGAGGCTAATTGTCTCAGTTGAGTCAATATTTTGGATACTAGTAAAAAGAAATTCCATAGTCCTTGCAACTAAAATTCATAAGTTATTTATAGTGGGTAATCCAGCCTCCTCTAGAGATGACGTTACACTAGAATGCCTTCCCCTTGCCTCTACAGTAGTTTCTTCCAGTAGGAGAGAAGCGATTTGCTGTCTCTACTGAGTAAATAAGAGGAGTTGTATTGTTTTCGTCCATATTCGGCCTAAAGAAATCTTTATTCTTAGATTGTTTAGAAACCGGGGGTAGCACAACCTTCTCATCTGAGTCTCTTAGTCGCTTCTCTGCTGGCATAATTTACAATACTTTTGGTTTATGGAGCGCTTCTCCTCAGTTTCAAGCAATTAAGCCACCTAAGGTAAACAAAGCATCAGAGAAGGCCTTGAAGTGGACTATAGTTTGGGAAAAAAGCAATAGGAATCAGGAATCCTCAGGTAAATACTGTTCTGTCTTATTTAGGAGTGGCCTTAATTGGTTTAGTGAGTATCAGTTCTCCGTTAAAAGCAGATAAAAACAAACAAAAAAATATGCAAGAACAACTAAGGTTGCGAATGCTGCTAAGTCTTGAGAAAAGCTTAAAAGAGCAGTTTTAAGTAGCATTAAAAACTGTTAGAAGCAGTTTAAGATATCTTAAAAACTTAACGTTTCTGGAGACAAGGGAACAGCCGTCTGCAGCTTGCGCCATTCGACAGGAAACACCTCCAATTGTTTGTCTATCTCCCTGAGTCAAGTTGCAGTGGCCACATGCCTCAGCGACTGAAGGGAACACCAACTACTCTATTTATATAGATTTAGATTATTACACTCATTGATCGTTAAATATATTTTTCGTTATTTATGCACGGTTTCATCTTTTGTATTACTTGGCTCACTCACATGGCCAGGAAAGTTGGACTTATCCTGGCTAAGTCTGGGCATCGGAGCCTCATTCAAGTGAGGGACAGGGTCGACCTGAGTCATTCTCCCACAGTGGAGAAGCAGCTCCAACCCTGGACACAAAGTAAACTAGCAAGACTAATTCTTGAGTTGTGTAGATATTAGGTTTGATGTTTCCCTGCCTGTGGTAGGTAAACTTCAAGAAACTGGAAGGAAAAATGGCCTCCATAGTAACAACCTACAAATTTTGCCCACGGCTTTAACACAGATAATAGGAGGGATTCCTACAGTGTCACCCAGAAGTGACATCACATTCTCATCAAGATCCACCTTCCCCAGGCAGCACCCTCAAAATCTCCTGGTATTTGCTGAGGCAGTGCTGGCATTCTAGTAGAAGTGTATCAGTGATATGGTTTTTGTCAAGCTGAATGTACTGTCTGTCTAAATTCCTGGTGCACTTAATGCACCACAGTTTATTCTCAGATACCTGTTTAAAATACATGTCATTTCATTGCAGCTTTGGGTTTAAATCAAATAGTGTTGTAATTAGAGCATTTAGGCTAATGGAAGCTGAGTATGCTTAACCTAGGGCATGGAATGATAAAAATGACTGCTTGGCAGTAGTCAAGAAAAAAAAAATCTTTGGTCTGCTAGGCTTCACTTTGTTTTGTCCATTAAGGTTTATCTTCCTTTTTTCTTTTTCTTTTTTGAAACCCCCAAGAGGGTAATTTTATTGGTTTTTTAATAGACTACATAACTACATCAGAAAGTATAGGAAGGGGGACTACAACTAGGGATAAAGAAAAGTACCCACACTAACTAAAAACCCAAGAGTAGGAGATCATTTCCGTGTTAATCTACATGTTAGTCAATACGTGTTAGTATAACAATATACTTGTGAGTTATTTTTAACTACTGCTTCAATGTTAATTAATTTTAATATTTTGAGAACACTTCTTGAGCATCTTCTTATTTTCATAGGGCTATTTTCGGAGTCCTTCTGCCCTTACTTCTGTCTTCTTTCTCTGAAATCATACAACGTTTTGCTTGCTCCCACACCCGCTTCCTCCCCAGAGTCCTCCCTTGTTCCACAGGTAGCAGAGTCACTCGATTTTGTTTCTTTGTCTTTGAGTTCTGCTTCTGGCTCCAGCTGTCATCTCAAAAATTCCTTTGCTTTAAAGATGGAGTCAATCTTCTCTCTTTTATCATTAATTTTAAAGATGACACCTTCAGGGATCGCCCAGTGGTATTATATTCTGTTTATTTGGAGGAATGAAATTAATTCTTTGTAGCTTTTCCTCTTTTGACGGATTTCAAATGGAATGTCTTTTAGAGTCCTAATATTTGTATTGCCAAACTTCAGTGGATTTGCTGAAGTTGCCTTTAATATAACATCTCTGGTCTGTCTTCTTGCAAACTTGACTACAATCTCCCCAGGCAGGCTATTTTTTTAATGTAATTAGAGTATACCCGATAGTAAGTCTCTCAAAATGTAACGCTGTTTCTCCCCCCTCTACCCCCTTCGCTTCTTTGATCTATTCAATTGCTCAGGAGCCGTCCCTCCCTTCACTCCGCTTTTTCCATGTGGGGGGGCTTCGCTTTACAAAAAACAGTCCATTTATCTATCACTCACGTTCATTGTTGGTCACTTCTGACCTCGCTCTCTTCCAACGCTATTCCGCTTGATCTCCTCTGCTTGTCCCGGTCAGATTGGCTTACACCCATAGGTCACCCATCGGCTGGACCATCAGGGTGGAGGGAAGCCTCTATTCCACGGCTTCGAGCCGTCAAAGAGGCTAACCCTCAGAAGCCCTCTGGCTTGGAACCCACTGCAAGGGTTCTGTGGGAGTGCCACTTGAGGTGGCACCCCTCCAAGCCGAAGGAGTGCTAGTCGCCTCCACGAGCTCCGAGGAGAGCCGATCCACCCACCAGAAGCTCAAGGTTTATCTTCCTGTTTGTTTTTTATCCTATTTCCCCTGAATCATTGAGGACAGCTGTATTTAATGAGATGAACCTCTAATAAGTCAATATGATGTTATCTGCATAATTAGAAGGGGACCTACTACATATATGAGTGCAATTAACCATTGGATGAGATATGCATATGATGAGATAGATGGGATGTGCAGCTGAAGGTAATTTCAAAAGCCAAGAAGAGGAGAGCTGATTTATTGTTAGGTCATAATAAATTGGTCAGAAAATGATACTTAGGAAACAGACAAGATCAAGATTGGACCTTTGAGTCTAGTTCTGCCCTTGAAAATAAGTTCATTGCATAGGTTCAGAGAAAAGAGCTGTTCTATGAAAACTGACAGCTCCATAATTAATACTGCTGGATTATGAGGCTTGCTAAGGCTGTGTTCCAGGTTAGCTCTTTAAAGCCCTGCAGCATACCTTGCAGCCTTCGCAAACACAGCTCACACCATCTGTGACTATGTGTTAAAGAATGCCACAACTGCCTACAGAAATGCTGTGAAACAGTGAGAACAACAGTACTCAACTCCCCTTAAGGGCTGATAGTGTAATTCTTCAATAGTGTTTAAATTACTGTTTTATATGCAGTGTTGTAACCCATCCTGAGACTGCTGTGCGGCAGAGGGAGGGCTAGAAATCAGAGAGATTTACACCCCTTCTAAAAGTTAGAAGGGTATAACACTGCTTGGGATTGCACTGCAACTGTTTTACTGAGAGCTGGGCTAGTGCCCACTTCACCCAATATGGCAGTAATAGCATTCCCACTGTCCTGGATCCGTAATCTTTGAAGAATGCCTCTTTAACACTGCCCTTTACTTTTGAAGCCAAACCCTCACTGCTGCCCAGTCCTAAGAACATAAGAACATAAGAGACGCCAATATTGGATCAGGCCAATGGCCCATCTAGTCCAACACTCTGTCACACAGTGGCCAAAAATACCAGGTGCCATCAGGAGGTCCATCAGTGGGGCCAGGACACTAGAAGCCCTCCCACTGTTGCCCCCCCCCCCCCAAGCACCAAGAATACAGTGCATCACCTGCCCCAGCCTGTGAGTTCCTATCTATACCTTGTGGCTAATAGCCACTGATGGAACTCTGCTCCATATGTTTATCCAGTTCCCTCTTGAAGCTGTCCATGCTTGTAGCCGCCGCCACCTCCTGTGGCAGTGAATTCCATGTGTTAATCACTCTTTGGGTGACAGTGAATTCCATGTGTTAATCACTCTTTGGGTGAAGAAGTACTTCCTTTTATCTGTTCTAACCCGACCACTCAGCAATTTCATGGAGTGCCCCCGAGTTCTTGTATTTTGAGAAAGGGAGAAAAGTACTTCTTTCGCAACATGTTCTATCCCATGCATAATCTTATAAACCTTGATCATGTCACCCCTCAGCCATCGTTTCTCCAAGATAAAAAGCCTCAAGCACTTTAGCCTTTCTTCATAGGGAAAGTATTCCAACCCTTTTATCATTCTAGTTGCCCTTTTCTGCACTTTTTCCAATGCTATAATATCCTTTTTTTTAAATAATCTATTAATTTTCCAAACAAACAAACAAACAAAAAGAAATACAAGTACATAATTTTAGGCACATCTACAAAATCATAGTAAATTCATTAATCTCTTATATCTGATGTTATTCCAATGAAGTTACATATCGCGCATTTCATGCCTTTTTTACTCCTGTATTATATCTATCAAATTTTCCAAATTATCTAACACAGAGCCAAAAACAAAATACTTAGACATTTAATTATCCCCATATCTGCCACTTATTTTTATATTAATCGCCATCTTAACTTCTATTAAGATTCCTTTGTTATTCACCTAATATTCATTCTTTTTTCACCATTCATACATGTATCTCAATCAACTACTTATAGACAATTAGAATTATTATCACCATTTACCACTTCATATCCAATTCCACCCACATTAATTCATTAATTATGATATGACCTGATTTTACATAAAAATTCAAAGTAGTAGCTATTATATTTTCTACAACTTATTAAGGTCACTTATTTACTACCACACCAGAGAACAATCTTTTTCCCACAACTTAAACTCCATTTAACTCTATGAGGTACAGTTATGTTCCAACATTTTAAAATTCCAATACCTAACTTATACTCTATCCTAAATGCAAAAAATAATCCCAATAGAGTAATTTACCCCATTTCTGCTTTGCCAATTCATTATTACCCACTCTACATTCCCCCAATTCTTATGAAACTATATACTATTAAGTTACTCATAGTCAACCAATCCTTTTTACAGAGCCATAATCTATTAAAGAGGAGAGACATTCTATACACAAATAAATTGCTTGTCTCATGTTTTTTCTCCATCTCTCTGTTGCCTCTTCTTCCTTCTCGACTTCCCTTAAATGTCTAAAATTTTTGAATTCACAAAATCTTGAATCCAGGTCCTGTCCATTTCCATAGGTAACTCTTCCTTCTTTTGTAAAGTTTAAAGTTCTTCCCACATCTTCTTAGTTCCTTCCTTTTCCTCACTTGACCTTTAAAAGAATGTCTCTTTTTCTGTTGTATCTTTGGTCTCAAATTTATCAGTTTCTTTGAATGGCGTCTCAGATAAATTCAGGTTTCTGCGATATATTCTCTGTACATAAGAGCTGGTTAATCAATGATTCCGTCTCCTGGTCCCAATCCTGTTGTTCTAACATTTGCGAGGGTCTTCCCAGTTCCTCATTATGTTCCTTCTCCACCTGTAAAGTCTGTGATCCTTCAAACAGATTTTTAAAAGCTGTTGCTACTGCTTGTTTGATTGATTCTTCTAAGAACTTTTTAAATTGTTCAACAGTAAGGTCTTCTATTTGTATTCAAACTTTTAAAACTTTTTACCCTCCCAGTTTACATTTAACTGCCCAATAACAGTGCCCCCAATCATCACCAAGAACCAAAGTTCTCAAAGGCACAATTCAGAGTCCTTCAGCCTTTTTACTTCTTCTTCTCTCTTCTCTTCTGCAACTTGTAGGGACTTTTCGGGGCTACTGCCCCTTGCTCAGACAAAGAGCCCTCACCAGTTTCCAGCTCGCCACTGGACCTGCTGTCCTCTTCTTTTTTCTCATCCTCTGACCTTCCCAGCTGTTCCTTTAAAAATTCTTGAGCTTTCAGAACAGAGTCAATCTTTTCCTTCTTCTTTTTGATCTTAAATGCTACGCCTTCTGGAAATAGCCATTTGTATCCAATTGAATTTGTTTGGAGAAAGAGCACAAGTTCTTTATATTTCTTTCTGCGTTGTCTTACTTCAAATGGAATATCCTTTAGCATTCTCACAGCATTCTCCCCTGCCTTCAGGGGCGTTGCCACTACTGCTTTCAGGATTGCATCCCTAATGTGCCTCTTTGAGAATCTTACTACAATTTCCCCAGGCAGATTATTTTTCTTTATATAACCTGAATATGACCTATAGGCCACATCCATATCATTGAGTAACAAGTCCGCCTTTATATCTGTTACTGGGGCAAGTAGTGTGCTCATAAGTTCTTTAAGATTCTCTCCTTTGTTCTCTGGCACCCCCTGGAAGCGCAGGACCATGTTGGCCTTATCCATTTGTACTTGAAGCATTTGATCTTCCAAAGAAGAGGTTTTCTTTTCCAATTTTTGCACTTTCTTCTTCACTTTCTGCGTTGATTCAGCTACTTCCTTTACTTTCTCAGCATCCTGCTTCATTACTTGGATCAGATCAGTGCGTTTGCTGCGCAGAAATGCTCTGTGTTACCACGGACATCTGCTCTTTGAAATTATTCAGCTGTTCCAGTAGAGGGCGCATGAAGTCGACTATAGCCTTTGCCGTCTCACTGATCGTTTCCGGCTAAGGGGACTCTGCTTTTGTTTTCAAAAGTCTTTCTTTGTCTTTGTCCCTCTTCCCCACCATCTTTTTGCCGTTTGTTTACTTTTGGAAAAAATTTAAAAGTCTCTGAATATGCACTTGACTGCTTAGCTCGATTGAGTAAGTACTTCTGGACAATTTAATTGTGGTTCTCTTCTGCTCCCCCCCCTCGCTCGACAGTCTATGCGCATGTGAGGCGTCCCCCCTCCCCCGCTTGCTTTTCCTGTTCCGGGCAGGGAGCGCCTTTTCTTTCAAAAATCGTTTCCCAGTTGACTCACGTTCATAGTTGGCCACGCTTCTTTTATCATTTTTCACGCCCGATCTCCTGCACTTGACCCGGTTAGCTTCAATTTTACCATTCGGTCTCTCGGCTGGAAGAACCACTGGAGCAAAGGGGAGCCTCGATTCTCTGGCATTCTACCATCGAAGAGGCTACCCCCTCGGCGTTCCTTGTCCAGGGCCCCTTTGCCGGGCCCCTGGGGGGGATTACGAGCCTGCTCGCCCCCTCCTTCCGCTGGAGCATGGAGACACCCCCGGGAGGACCGGGAGGTGAGTCCGCAAGTGTGCCGTCATCAATCAGAATTCTGTCTTCAGCTTTCCATCTCCACCCCTCTTCCCCACAGCCTAGGAAATTTAGTCTTTCTCCACAGTGGGGAACAAAGCAGCGTACATTATTCTCTCCTCCTTTTTATCTGCACAACAACCCTGTGAGGTTTATTAGGCTGAAAGTATGTGACTGGTCCAAAATCACCCAGTCAGCTTCCACCACAAGATGTGGATCTGTACTTGTATCTTGCAGACCCTACTTTGAAGCTCTAACTGCTGCGCCACACTGGCTTCCACAGAGTGGCTGCTGTTGAAGAGTAGCAAGCAGCCAGGCCAAATTGAGTCATGCAAATATGGTATCAAGTCATCCAGAGGGTGCTGCCTAGGGATGCCAGCCTCCAGGTGGGACCTGAGCATCCCCTGGAATTATTGCTCATATTCAGACTACAGCGATAATGTCCCATGGAGAAAATGGATGCTTTGGAGGGTGGACTCTATGGCATTGTACCTCACTGAGGTCCCTGTCCTCCCCAAGGTCCACCCAGGAGTTTCCCAGCCTGGATCTGGCAACCTTATCCCCCCATTCCCTGCTGGTGGCCAGGGGGGATGTGGCAACCCTAGACTGCTGCCAGGCCTGAGGTTGCCAACTTCCAATTGGGACCTGGAGACACCACAGAATAACAACTGAACTCTAGACAGCAGAGATATGTCTTCCTGGAGAAAATGGCTGCTTTGGGGGGTGGACTCTGTGGCATTATACCTACCTGAGGCCTCTCCCTGCCCCAAACCCAACCCCTCCTTAGAGTCCACCACAAAATCTGTAGGAATTTCCCAGCCGGGCACTGGCAACCCTTGTCGGGCCTGGCCCCAAGGCTCCCTCCCTGAAAGGCCAAAATAGGCCCAGAAAGGGCCCTTCCCCTGCCTTTTACTGACAGAGCCAGTTAGAAGCCTCCCCGCCCTCCGAATGTTCTGATCTCTCACTGTTGATGCCTGGAGTAGGGGTGTGCAAAAAAAAAAAAAATTCGGTAAAATTCGGATTCGGGTTTATTGAACCCGAATTTTTTCAGGAAACCCGAAAAAACCCGAATTTCTATACCGGTAAACCATAGATATCCGAAAATTTTCGGAAAACCCGAAAAATTCGAGTCCATTATAACCAATGGGGCCATTGAAGTCAATGGCAAAAAACCTCTTGAAACTTTGCGGGGGGCTGGGGGGGAGGGGGGAGGGCGTAGAGGGATTTTCGGAAAACCCGAAAAATTCGAGTCCATTATAACCAATGGGGCCATTGAAGTCAATGGCAAAAAACCTCTTGAAACTTTGCGGGGGGCTGGGGGG
>NW_015168652.1:3331797-3331934 GCF_001447785.1 Gekko japonicus | reverse complement strand
GCTCCAAACTTGGAGGGTGGTTACTGGAACCTCTCCCCAACATGCCCACCAAATATCAAGAAGATTGGACCAGGGGGTCCAATTCTATGGGCCCCCAAACAGGTTGCCCCCATCCCTCCATTGTTCTCTATGGTGGG
>NW_015168652.1:3300763-3329546 GCF_001447785.1 Gekko japonicus | reverse complement strand
CCTCCCCCCTCCCCCCCAGCCCCCCACAAAGTTTCAAGAGGTTTTTTGCCATTGACTTCAATGGCCCCATTGGTTATAATGGACCCGAATTTTTTCGGGATTTTTTTTCGGGATTCGGGAAAATGCATAGGAAGCCATTTCGGGATTGCAAAAGCCGGAAAAAGCCGAAAAACGTTATTTTCGGCTTTTTTTCGGTTCGGGATCCCGAAATGCACATCCCTAGCCTGGAGTAGATCCCTGTGGAGGCCATTTCAAAAGGTATTGGGGGGAATTCAACTCTCCCCAATTTTTTTTTAAAAAAATTTTGGATTTTTCTGCAGGACCGAGGAGTCCCTCGAGTCTGTAGAAAAAGCTGTTAGGGGATAGTAAGCCCTCTGTTGGTGGAAATAAGTATCCACACAAAGAAGAGACTTTGGCTATTACTACATAGATTTTTAAATTGTGTTGACAGACAGGGATGTAGGAAGTTTGCTACTGGTATAGAACATGGCACTGGAAAAAATAGGGTCTAAGAACAGAGAAGTTGCTTGTAGTGAAGTGAGCGAGAAGAGGACAATATTGCTAGGATGAAGAAAATAATATTTGTCAAGTATAATTACCATGGGCTTTAAATTGATGTGGAAGTAACAGGTATAGGCAGTGACCTGTATTGAATGGAATAGAAAGATACATTTCTGCAGAATCACCATGAATTTACAAAAGCAAAACATTACAGATAGGAATCCATTAAGAGTAGGATTGAAGTATTCCTGTAAGACTGATGCTGGGAAGGTGGCTGGGAAGGGAGATTGACAACTGCCAAAATCCGCCACCTCGGGCAGTTGCCTCATTACAGATTCAGCCTTGCTTACTAGTTTTCCTTCATCAGCTATTAGCCATCTCATTCCATCACCACTCCAATAAATGTTCTGTCATGTTATTCCTTCATCCTGATCTCTACCCATTTGTATAGAAATATTGATTTCTATAGGTTTCATGTTTCCCCTGGAATGTCTATTAGCTGATACCCTGCTGTGCTGATTTCCTGTTGAAGCCAAATAGAGAGGTCCAGATGGCCTCTATTGCCATGCCATAAAAACATGCCTTCACACTTCCATGCTGGCAGAAGACCAGATGGCCTAGCAAACAAGCAAACAGTCACGTAGGCCATGGGTGGATTGGAATTTGGGGGGCACATGACTGCGGGTGTGCCCTTCAGAGCTCTGACCATTCAGATGTTGTCCCCATGGCAACCCTACAATTGGACACTCCCATGTCTACTCCAATTGGCCCCTGGCCAGGGCTAATTTGAAGACTGGGATTGCACTATATCTAATCAACCCCTATGAAGAGAACTCTCTCTTCTGTTCCTGCTATCTCTGCAGCTCTGCTGCCATGTGGCCTGTAGCAGAGACAAAGGACTGCTTTGGAGCTGAGCACATGGCTGTATGCTTGCACAAAGATGGGACCTAATGGACTATAACAATGGACAATATTGAACTCTTGGATGCTACCCTGATGTTGGTAAATATGCTTCTTACTGTTTAGTTAAGGCATACTTGCCTAAGCTTTTTATTTTGAATCCTTGTAGTCTGTGCAAAAAGTTCTGTACTGAATAAAAGATTATTCTTATTTCCAACCTATCTGATGTTGTACCTGGACTTCAAGCTAAATCTTGCAGCCTAGACCGCTGACCAATTATGCTACCTTGGTAAGATTAACTGCGCAGCTCTGAGTGGAGTTGCTAATGTGTAAAACCCACATGCCAACTGAGATTCTGGGGATCTCTAATCTCAGGCTGGTGAGGGATTAAGCTTAGAGATCCCTGGTGGCTATTGTTTCAGATTCAGAGAGCCTATCTCTCTGGGTTCTTGGGTAATGTATTGTACCAGTGTAGAATTATCCCCCTCATCCAGGAATGGCCTGGGGGGCAGAATCTATACACCATTTCTGGATATTTTCTTTAGACATTTCATCTGCTGGGAAGGAACCATATTGTTTAATATACCACCCTGCACTACTTTGGCTGTAAAGCATTTGATTTCAGAAGGGAAGCTCACGTTCTCAACAATTCTGCATCAGAAAACAAGGGAATATACAATGTTCTCGCCATAATTTTTTTAAAAAAATGCTTTGAATTCAAGTATCCTTCACTCCAGCGAACCACCCAAAGACATATTGCATGCTGTCAGTGTTCTTCTCATGTTGCTTTTCACCTTTAAAACCAAAAGTACCTTATATAAGCCCATTTGTATGCATTAGATGTTAGACTGAAATGCTCAGTGACAAAAGCAGCCCGGGTGACCATATGTTCTTGCACACAGTATGTCCATTAACACCCTTTCACCACCACCCCTAAAAACTGTAAAGATAAATGTTATCTGAAAACATCCTGCTAAGGCAGTGAAATACGGATTTAGAAAATGTTTTTAAAATTAAATATGAATAGGGTACACTATTCTTTGCTGGATTTAGTTCTCTTCAACTTTTGAACCATCAAAGAAGACCAGGTGGTACTGATTCAGGGATGGTTTTTCTCAGGCCACTAGGAGTTTTTCCTTTCTTTTTACGTATTGCAGAGAATTCTCCCACCAGAAGTAAATGTGATGCTTTAGGAGAGAACCACTTAATTAAGATATTGCAGCCTCTTCTCTGAGGTAAATTTCTACCTTGGTTATACATTTTTAAGCAGCATATGCTTAGGACATTGATTCCTGCACATTAGTATACATCAAGAGAGGGGCCTGCAAGATTCACCGGGGGGGAATCCCAATCCCCCCCATCGCTAAGCCTAAGTGACTCCACCATCCTGCCAGGTCCCCCGGGAGGGCGGAGGTTGCCCTGCTAAAATAGTCCCCAATCAGCTGGTCCGGAAAAGGCCGGTGGGGGAAACCCCGCCCCAAAGTGCCCAGTTTGGGCCAATATGCCCGGCATGATGATGTCACCCGGTGGTGACGTCATCGCGCCAGGCACGTTGCAGGCTGACGCTCTAGCAATCAGTCTGAAAACTAGAGTTTCTAGGCTGATTGCTAGAGCATCAGCCGGCGACATGCCCAACGTGATGACGTCACTTCCGGGTGACATCATTGCGCCGGGCACATCAGTCTGAACTGGGCACTTTGGGGGTGGGGCTCCCCCCACCGGCCTTTTCCAGACCAGCGGATTGGGGACAATGTTCCCTCTAAACTGTGGAGTCGTGTGAGCAAAAATTCTACTTTGTGAGCTACTAGCACTAAAGTTGTGAGCGAACACTTTGGCTCCTGCATAAATTAGTTTGCTCTGGAGCCCTCCTTCCTGAGCCAAGACAAAAATGTGTGAGCCGGAGGCTAAAAAACTGTGAGCTAGCTCACACTAACTCAGCTTAGAGGGAACACTGATTGGGGACCCTTTTAGCAAGGGAACCTCTGCCCTCCCGGGGGACCTGGCAGCCCTACTAGGCTCAAAGGTAGATGGTGGAGTCACTTAGGCTTAAAAATGGGGGGGATTGGGATTGCACTTGCACAAGAGGTTTTGCAATCTATTTCTGAGCACTATAATATATAGTGAGTAAAATGCTGAATATTGCACAAGACCTTGCACAAGTGAAACAGTTCAAAGTTAGTTTGTGTTTCTGCTTCACTGGATCCAAGTTTATGTCCAAGATGAGGCTTAATGTGCACTCTTGTGTCTACTCATTCTCATTCTCTTGACTTTGATAATTCATTACTTCAAGTCTGTTGACCTTGATTCCTTTGAAGAAATGACATATGTATTCAAGATAGATAGATAGATAGATAGATAGATAGATAGATAGATAGATAGATAGATAGATAGATAGATTATTGTTGTCAACCTCCAGGTAGGGCCTGGAGATCTCCTGGAATTGCAACTGATTTCCAGGCTACAGTGATCAGTTCCCCTGGAGAAAAAGGCTGTTTTAGCCGGTGTACTCCCCAAACTCCACCTTTGCCAGGTTCCATCCCCAAATCTCCATGAATTTTCCAGTTTGGAGTAGGCAACCCTAACACAGGATCAGTTCCTACACCTGGTTTTGAACAGTCACTAGCCAGATTTGTAGATGTAGTCTGCTCTCCTTTTTCCTTCTTTGGCAAGTAATTAGGTCCTTGCACGTCACCGGTTTCCTCACACTTTAAACACTGTAACTATAACATTAGACCAGTTAAAATCCCACAAGTGAAAATGTGCTACATTTATTATATATCTTCCATATTTTTCATATGTGCTTTGTTGTGACATTGATACCTAAAGCCTAAGCACAATCCTCATGAGGAGGGGGACAAGATGATGCCTGTGTGGGCCCCCTAGCCCCATCCCTATTCAATATACAGATTAAACACAACTTGTGAATAAGTGTACACATGTACAAAACATATGTGCAATAGGTTCTATTGATCTCTGTAGTCTGGAGATGAGCTGAAATTCCTAGGGCTCCCCAGGTCCCACCTGGAGGCTGGTGTCCCTACTCCCCATGCTCTGTGCTTGTCTAGTGGAACTTGCTCATGCGGTACATACATTCAGGCTGGGAGGGAGGGGTGTGAAGATGAAAGTGGGGGCTGGCAACAGTTGTCCAGCAGAATTGGGAGCATGACAACCTTGTAGGAAGTTAATTATTACCATATATAAAAGAAAGATGGCCCCGAATGTAAGATGATCCCCATTTTTAAAAGCTATATACATTTTTTTTTAATTACCATACATACTTTATGTGAATCTGAGATGATCCCCTATTATTCTTGACAGCTCTCCTGAGGGGAAAAACCTAGTCTTCCTTTCTGGTAATTAGGGTACAAACCTCTGATACTAAAGCAATTGTACAATACTAGACATACACAATAGTTTTATTTATTCTGGAAGTTTTACAGGCAAAAAAATTGCCAATCCTAGTTTCATAGTTATTATAAGCAAAATAGACAATTGTCAAATTGAGTTTATAATGGTTTTGAAAAACAAAATACAGTGTTAATAATGCCCATGGATAGGACATTAGCATGCCTTTTTCCTTCCCCCTACCCATAAAAGTCACAGACATAATCTGAATGTTAATATTTAATATAAAAACGGAGCATGTATTGACACACAAACTTTTTTATCACTATTTTGTTTTTATCCTTTACAGACAAAGAAAATATGATTCCGTTAGGAATCTAATTTTGTCATGGTTACAAACTGGCATATTAATTGGACCCTAAATTTGCAAAATGCCTATGTCATGGTGAATCCAAACAAGATGTGTTACTTATAGATTAAGACCAGATGCCTCTTTGCAATGCAGGCTTCCTTTATTGATGATACTGTCAGAAAAAAAGCATTTAGAGACAGAAAGGAAGAGTTAGTTTTGGCAGATGGCATTACAATTCAAATGAAGGAAAATAAGCTTCCAAATGCATACATGCTCTGTTTTCATTCAAATGTATGTGGATTGTGCTACATAATTTTTAAACTTGGAATGACTCAATTGGAGTGCCTTCAGAAATATAACTGTTGCTCTTGTATGATGGTGATGAATGAGTTATGACTATTAATTCTTGCCAGAAAGCAATAATACACAACTGAAATGACTGATCTATTGTGAAACAAAGCACATTTCTTACTACCCCCCCCATTATCTGCAGTAAAATAGTGATCTGTTTTTTTGGTTTTTTAAAACAATTTATTATTGAAAATATTCTTTCCTGCACAAACTTCACGGAGTGAATGGTAGGGGAAAGCAAAGATGCCAGACTCCATGGGTGGGAAGAAGAGGATTTGGAGTCATTTGTGGGAAGCACATGAATGTGATGGCAGCAGCTGAAGTTTTTAAAGGTTCAGTTCTCTCCCTTCTCAAAAAATTCTGTGTTAAGTGACATCCACCTGTCGTTCCCTTAAAGTAGGGGTGTCAAACTCATTTGTTATGAGGGCCGGATCTGACATAAATGAGATCTTGTCGGGCCGGGCCATGCATGTCATAAAATGTAATGCCAGGTAGCAGAGATATAAATTTTATAAAGGACAAAAAACAAACACAATTAAAGATTTTTAAAAACTTTAACTAAAATGTGCTTAAAACACTAGCACTCTTGCAATATTTTGCCTTTTTAACAGTCTGTGATAACTGACACCTCTAGCTCTAAATTATTGCATCAAAATGTCTGTGCTGTAGCAATCTTGAGTATGCTGTTCAGGTGTATATCTGTAAGCTGCAGATCTACTTTTGATTTATTGATATTCATTGCAGAAATCTCATGCTCAGTGTTCTGAGCCTAGGACCCAGGGGAGAACATGAAATGGCTGGGCATTGTGAGCTTTTGTACATAAGTTGCTTCATGTGCTGGTCAAGAACATGAGAAGGCATCCTGAAAGACTGAGGGCTATGTGTTTGTCTACAAAACTTCTTCCCCAGAAAAATAACTATAACTTCCTGCAGAGGAAATGTGCTGGGTGAACTTGGTCTGGACACACACTCTCAGCCTAATCCACCTCACTGACTTGTTGTTATTCCTCCTCTAAAATAGTTTCCATTGCTTTCATACTGAGAAAGACTGGATCAAGCGGGCATGAATACAGTGAAAAGGGAGAGAGAACCCAGTGGCACCCATAAGAGCCCTGGCATAAGGAGCCCAACAAAACACACACACACAGCATAAGGAGACCAATAAAATACACGCACACTGTAGCAAGGCACACAAAAACTCATAACTTGAACGAAACTTTGTTGGTCTTAAAAGTCCTGGTATTTCTCCCATGCAGTTGAGGCAGCCCAGCAAAGCAAGACCTCGTTCCCTCCCTCCCTTCAGGAAAGAGCCTCAACCAGTGAAAGGAAAGAAAGGCTTCCCTTTGTCGTCTGTAGGATTGAGGTAGCCTGGCCAGTTCCCTTCCTCCCTGTGGGAGGAGGAGTGGGAGGAGCCTCAGCCAGTTCGTTACCAGACTCAATTGCACAGGAGAGGCTTGCCTATCTATCTCTCCTGTGCCACTGAGAGAGTCTGGTAAAGCAAGCAGCAACATGGCAGCAGCAGCAGCGGCAGAACTGGAAAAGGAAGCAGGAAACAGCCAGGGCCTCGTGGGCTGGATTTCAACTCTCTGATGGCCTGATCCGGCCCTTGGGCCTCATGTTTGACACCCCTGCCTTAAAGGAACCCATTGATTTTTAAACCAATGAATCCAAGGAGATATAAATGTGATTTGTAGCTTAATGCAGTCAAGGAGACAATACAAGTCCAGATTCTTAACATCAGGCTTCATTCTTCTGTCCCTCTTTCAGCTCTGTTCTACTTTTGTATCCATCTAAGGGGTTGCCAACCTCCAGGTGGTATCTGGAGATCTCCCAGAATTACAAGTGATTTCCAGAGATTATTTTCCTGTATGATTGCTGACTTCCAGAGATTATTTTGCTGATTTCCAGAGATTATTTTCCTGTATGATTGCTGACTCTGTCCAGAGAAATTCATGGAATCTGGAGACAATTACTGTGGAGGAGAAAATTTGGGGAGGGATTTCACCTAGAATCTATGGTATACCATACACCCCCAGAGCTCCAGGAATTTCCCAACTTGGAGTTTGCAACCCTACCTCTTACTCTGCTTTCACTTTCATTACAGAGGAGACTCTATACACTCTCCCTAATGGGACACATTTCTAAGTTTCAGCAATGAAATAACTTGCAAAAAAGCTATTAAAAACACAGCAGTACTTTAAATAAACCTGGATCCTTTTGTTTCTGAACCCTACTCAGTTTGGGTTCATAATTCACTTAAAGAAAAGACTCCTATTTACAGAAGAAGAGCTGTACTTTACTGGTACACTGAAAGAAAAGAATCCTATTTACAGAAGAAGTGCTGTACTTTACTGGTGGATTCTCTCTGTGTGTGTATGCTTCTTAATATAATTTCAAACTGAGAGGGTTAATGGCTTTGACATCCAATACAAAGAAGGAGTGGGGGCCTCAAATTAACATTTGTTCTTGTTGGAGCCTTAAAAAGGTATTGTGTGGGCCACATTGCAAATTTCTTTTGAAAGTCCCTGAGTTTCAGAAGCAGTGGTGTGGAGCATTCCATGTCCAAGAAACACAAGCTTAAAATTCCTTTAGTCACAGTTCTCAGCTGTGGGAAACCTACTTCATTCATTTCATTGGCTGGTGCTGTCTGCATTTGATGATTGTTTGGAAGCTTCATCTGATGAAGAATGCAGAAAGTCTAAGAAGCCACACTTGAATAACTCTTGAATAACTCTAACAGATGACTTGCCTGTAGCTCATCACAGTTCTTCAACCCATGGGTTGGGACCACAGTTCCCTCTAAGCTGCACTAGGGGGTGCTGGCACACAAATTTTTAACAAGCAGCTCAGGGTTGTGAGCTTCTGCTCACAAGACATTTTCCCCTCCATTGGAAACAATGGAGGATGGAAGCACCTCCTTCTGGGGCCCATAGAATTGGACTCCCTTGTCCAGTATTTTTGAAACTTACGGGGGGGGGTGTTGAGGAGAAATACCAGCAGCTATGCTGCAAATTTGATGCCTTTACCTAAAAAAAACAGCCCCCCCCCAAGCTCCAGATACCCCAGATCGATTCTCCATTATAGCTTATGGGGCCTATTGACTATTTATTTATTTAGATATTTTTACCCCGCCCTCCCCGCAAGCGGGCTCAGGGCGGCTTACAGGGGGCATAAGCCCATACACAAAATCCAATAAAACCATAAAATCATAACCAAGACATTACAATTAACAATAAAGTGCTTCCATTATCAAGATGGTCTTCAGTTGTTATAGTGGTGGTCCCACTATGATAGTCCCCATAGGCTACAATGGAGCCAGGAAAAAGGTCCCCCCCCCCCGTACCCCACTTTTCAGTATGATTTGTAAGGTGCCTTGAGTCACAGGGAAAAGTGGGATATAAATATTTGAATAAATAAATAGTTTGGGCAGGTTGATAACATTTAATCAACTACTTGTTTTGTTAGGTTAGGCAGGGTTCTGACAGTGAGTGTTCCTCCTCTGTTATACTTTACCTGTAATGCTGGTTGGAGGCCAGGTCTATCAATATAGTGGAAAGGGGTGGGTGAAATTTGACTGGATTCTATTTTCTTTTATAATGTTTACATTATTCTTAAATATATAGTTTAAATATAATTTAAAATAATTTATTCTGAGTTTTTTTTCAAGGTTATTGAAGTCATCTTCTAAAAAACTAATTTATGCAATATTTAAAAATATATACACTATCAACATTAATGCCACTAGCTTTTCTAGCTCGCAAAGTAGAATTTCTGCTCCCAACAGTGTGCAGCTTAGAGGGAACATTAGCTGGGACCCACCAGTTGGTCATAAAGTCCTACCTGGGGCCCTACCTGGGAAGAGCTGCCTTTTTGTGTACAGCTTTTTGGAAATGCTGCACTGCTAGTATGCATGCATAGAGAGAAACTGTGCCAAATCTCTTGCCTCTCTTTGTCAGAGGAGCAGCAGGAAGGTGAAGAGCATTCCTCCACAGCACGTGTCTGTTGCTCACCCTGGTATACATCCTACTGCTCAGCTTCTGCTTTCTGTCCCCAGCTCTCTTGGGCTGCTGCTCATAGTCCTGGCCTTGACCCCAGTGAGTTTCTCGTAATTCCTCATTTCCTTTTCCTGTCATAGACTCCAGTGTCACATATCTTCCTGTTCTTGCTGTTCAGGGGTCCTGTACAGGGGTCATTACGTAGAAAAAGAGCTAGGGGAATTCATTAGCATAACTCATTAGCATATGCCACACCCCCTGACATTGGGGGCCCGGCGGTGGACGTGCAAGGCCAGTGGGAGTGCGAGGAAGCTCCGCCAAGGCCCTTCCTGACCCCAAGCAGGCAGGGATGGGGAGAGGCAGGGAAGCAACTTACCCTCCCTCTTCTCCTGCTCCTCCTGGCTGAATGAGGGCTGGAAGCGGGGCGGCCGGAAGCAGGGGGCAGGGCTTCGTCATGTGCCCCCCCCCCCCTAAACCTCACCCGGGGGAACTGCGTTCCCCCGCATTCCCCCCCGAAATGACCTCTGGTCCTGTGTCTGAAAAGGTTGAAGCCCACTGTGATGATTCCGCCCAACTTCCCTTTTTCTTGTCTGAGCAGTGTCTTTTCTTCTTCTTTGTTTCACTGTCTGTCCCGCCCAGTTGTTTAAATGTATATAGATATAAGCTGACCCAGCTGAGAGAACTGAGGAACTGACAAAAATTCTTCATTTGTATATGTCTCACAACGCAAGAGGCTGATGTTAATTCAAAACAAACTGCTTTATTTCACTTCTGTGGAGAAATGGCAAGTGAACAGGCAATAGGAATGAGGTAACTTTGTATAATATAAACAATAGACTGTCACAATAAAGTAGCTGTTTTGTTATACAGACAGGTCTTTTAAACTGTGGAGAGAGATCTCTTGGCAGTCACTGCTTAAAGAAACAGACATAAGCTTCTTTGTCTAAAAAATACTTAAGTTTGTGAAGGCAGGAGTATACATAAAAGTTCCAATTTTCCTTCTCAAACACTTGATAGGGATCACCCCTTTTACTAGGAGCTATTTCCCTCAGGGAGGAACTACGGGTCCCAGTTCCCTAATTCCAGGATCCTATTCGATCCTCTCACTTTCACTGTACTAACTGCCACTCTCAACTCCATTTTAACCTCCTGTCATTCAAGATTCTCAGAACAGACTAGTACATTAACCATTCACTGACCATTATTTCTCCCACCGTTTTTCTCATTGCTTCAGGGGAGGTTCTTTCAAGCTTCTTCTGTGCAGTAGGGTGTACTAGGTGTTTGCATCATTTTAAATTCCAACGGATTAAACTTCCTATATAACTATATACAATTCACACCACTTATCTATGATTTTACAACCTGCACCTTCAAGTACTTCTGGATAATGCATTGGCTACTACATTCTCTTTCCTTTTCACGCACAATGTCAAAGTTGAAATCCTGTAACAGGAGACTCCGTCTGATCAATTTGCTATTGGTACTATTTATTTGATTCAACCAACATAATGGGGAATGGTCAGTATACAACATAAATTTCCTCCCCTAGACATATGTTTTAGCTTCCCCAAGGCCAACACTATTTCCAAAGTTATTTTTTATGGCGGAGAGGTGCTGTTCTTTCTCCACTAACTTCCTGCTAAAATAAAGGATGGGATACTGGATTCCATCTTTTCCGATCTGGGTTAGCATGGCCCTTATCCAAATATTGGAAGCACACACACACACACACACACATATGTGTGTGTGTGTGTATATATAGTAAAGGGCTTCGCAAAATCAGGGGCCCTCAAGACTGGCTCTGTGGTCAGTACCTTCTTGAGGTGCTCAAAAGTAGTTTGGCATTCAGGAGTCTATTTTACTTTGTCAGTTAAGTTCATAAGAACATAAGAAGACCCCGCTAGATCAGATCAATGGTCCATCTAGATCAGCATCCTGTCTCAAACAGTGGCCAACCAGTTCCTCTGGACAGCCAACAACAGGGCATAGAGGCCAATGCCTTCCCCTGATGTTGCCTCTGGTCTCTGAGATTCAGAAGCTTAGTGCCTCTTAATATGGAGGTTCCCCTCAGTCACCATGGCTAGTTGCCATTGATAGACTTATTCTCCATGAATCTATCTAAAACTGTTTTCCTGTGGTCATCATTACATCCTCTGGCAGTGAAATCCACATTTTAATCATTCTCTGTGTAAAGTAATATTTATTTTCGTCTGTCTTGAACCTACAGCCCATCAGTTTCATTGGATGCCCTCAAGGTCTAGTATTTTGGGAGAGGGAGAAAAAATACGTTTGTCAATTCTCTTCATCCCATGCATAATTTTATAAACCTCTATCTTGTCCCCCATTAGTCATCTCTTTTCTAAACTGAAAAGTCCCAGACTCTTCAGCCTTTCCTCATAGGGAAAGTGCTCCAACCCCCTAATCATCTTGGTTGCCCTTCTCTGCACCTTTTTCCAGCTCTGCAATGGCCTTCTTGAGATACAAAGACTGGAACTGTACAACATAATCAAAATGAGGCCGCACCATAGATCTTTACAGGGGCATTACAGTATTGGCAGTTTTATTCTCTATCCCTTTCCTAATAATCCCTAACATAGAGTTTGCCTTTTTCACTGCTGCAGCATGCTGGGTTGACACTGTTATTGAGTTATCTAGTACAACCCCAAGATCTTTTAACATAAGAACATAAGAGACGCCAATGTTGGATCAGGCCAAGGGCCCATCCAGTCCAACACTCTGTGTCACACAGTGGCCAGAAATCCCAGTGCCATCAGGAGGTCCACCAGTGGGGCCAGGACATTAGAAGCCATCCCACTGTTGATCCCCCCTAGCACCAAGAAGACAGAGCATCACTTGCCCCAGAGCCCCTATCTATACCTTGTGGCTAATAGCCATTGATGGACCTCTGTTCCATATGCTTATCTAATTCCCTTTTGAAGCTGTCCATGCTTGTAGCCGCCACCACCTCCTGTGGCAGTGAATTCCATGTGTTAGTCACTCTTTGGGTGAAGAAGTACTTCCTTTTATCTGTTCTAACCCGACCACTCAGCAATTTCATTGAGTGCCCACGAGTTCTTGTATTGTGAGAAAGGGAGAAAAGTACTTCTTTCTCTACCTGCTCTATCCCATGCATAATCTTATAAACCTTGATCATGTCTCCCCTCAGTCGTCATTTCTCCAAGCTAAAGAGCCCTAAGCGCTTTAACCTTTCCTCATAGGGAAAGTGTTCCAACCCTTTTATCATTCGAGTTGCCCTTTTCTGCACTTTTTCCAATGCTATAATATCCTTTTTAAGGTGTGGTGACCAGAACTTCACACAGTATTCCAAATGAGGTTGCACCATTGATTTATATAGGGGCATTATGATATTGGCTGATCTGTTTTCAATACCCTTCCTAATAATCCCCAGCATAGCATTGGCCTTTTTTATTGCAGTCACACACTGTCTCGACATTTTCATTGAGTTACCTACCACAACTCCAAGATCTCTCTCTTGATCAGTCTCTGCCAGTTCAGACCCCATCAATGTGTATTTATATTTAGGATTTTTGGCTCCAATGTACATCACCTTGCACTTGGCCACATTGAACCCCATTTGCCATGTTGACGCCCACTTGCCAATCCTTGACAGATCCCTTTGGAGTGCCTCACAATCCTCCCTGGTTTTCACCATCGTGAACAACTTCGTATCATCCGCAAATTTAGCCACTTCACTGGATACTCCCAACTCCAAATCATTAATGAACAAGTTAAAAAGCAGTGGACTAAGTACTGATCCCTGCAGTACCCGACTGCTTACCACCCTCCACTGAAAAAATTCTCCTCTCAGTCTCAGCAAGTTCAGACTCCATTAGCCTATACTTGAAGTTGGGATTTTTTTTATCTCAGTGTACATCACTTTACACTTACCAACATTATCGCCCTCTCACGCAGTTTGTGGAGGTCCTCTCGGAGCTCTTCACAGTCAGCCTTGGTTTTCACCAGCCTGAATAATTATGTGTCACTTCAAACCTGACCACTACATTACTTACCTCCCAGTTCCAGATGATTGATGAATATATTAAATAGTCCTGCCCCCAATACTGATCCTTGTGGGACCCCACTGCTTACTTCCCTCCATTGGGAGAACTGTCTTCTTGGTAAATTCACATAACAGGGCTGCGTATATGTATGTTTGTATGTATGTATGTCATGGGTCTAGGCCATTCTTGGATAGCTTGCACTTTCCTCCAGTCTGGCTTTATAAATTCACCTTCAAGTATGTGCCCTAAATATTTTACTTGGTGTGTAGCTATTTGGCATTTTGAGGCTTTCACTGTTAAACCAGCCTCCTTTATTCTTTGGAACACTACTGGTGGATGGTGTAGTTATAAGTGGATAGCACCAACTGTGTCAATTAATTTGCCCATCCAGGATATAGGATAGGCATCAAGGACCTTCACCTTGTTCAACTGTCTGTAGTCCACACAAAATCTTACTGTCTGATCAGGTTAAGTCAAAGGACATTCTGAGGGAACAATAAGCACAAGGTTCAGCATCTCTTCAACTCCTTTTTCAATACTGGTAGCATTGGGGCCAGTTACTCTGTAAGGGGGAAGAGCAATAAGCTGGTATCTATCTTGTGCTAAGCCAATTGAGTTCTCCCTGGGAAGTTGGAAAGTATGGACTGATACTCTGTTAAAATCATTTTAACTTGCTATTGTTATTCTTTGGTAAGGGTTGGCACTAAATTCACTTTGTTATATTTCCCAAACCCATTAGTTCAATTTACTCCTTTTTTCCTTCCCTGGCCATGAGGACCAGATTACCTCTGTCATGGTAAGGTTTTAACATGTTTACATGAAATATCTTACATTGCCCACCCTCAGGATCCACATTGACTGAATAGTTTACAATAGAAACCTGGTTTACAATTTTAAAATGTCCTTACCATGCTGCTTCCAACTTGTGCTTTCTCTGAGGTTTCAAAACAAGGACTTGGTCTCCTGGCTTGAAGACTCTTTTTCTGGCCTTGGCATCATACCAGGTCTTTTGCTTCTGTTGGGCTAGATGAATGTTTTCTGAAACAGCAGCTCTCAGTTCCTGAAGATTCTCTTGTAGCTCCTGTACACAGGTGATTACATCTTTACTTTCGATGGTCTCTCTGCTCACCCATGCTCCCTTGAGGATGTCCATTGGTCCTCTCACATGACCCCCAAACAGTAGTTCAAAGGGACTAAATCCCAAACTTTCTTGTGCCAGTTCCTGATATCCAAAGAAAAGATGCTGAAGCCTTTGCTGAGCCAGTTTGGTTTAATGGTTAAGTGTGTGGACTCTAATCTGGGAGAACCGGGTTTGAATCCCCACTCCTCCACTTGCACCTGCTGGATGACCTCGGGCAAGCCATAGTTCTGTCAGAGCTGTCCTTGAAAGAGCAATTCTTGAAAGATCTATCGCAGCCCCACCTACCTCACAGGGTGTCTGTTGTGGGGAGGGGAAGGGAAAGGAGTTTTTAAGCTGCTCTGAGACTCCTTCTTCTTCTTCTTGATCCCGGTTGTTAGGATGATTCGCCGAACTGGTCTTCAGCATGTGATTCAGGATACCATTGAATCTTTCATTCAGTCCATTTGCTTGGGGAAGGCCCTGTTCATACGAGCCCATTTGGGCCGGGAGCAGGACAGAACGGGCGCGATCCCACCTCAACATCTGGGGAGCGTGCCGTCTCCGTCCCTGATCCATCCCAAATGCCGATACCGCGCCATAAAAAAGAACCACCTATCTAGGTGGTTGCATCCATTGGAGTGCCTCGAGCTGGGCTGTGGGATCGGCAGCGCGTCCTTGTACCGCTGCATCCCGGCCCCTGGCCGTACTGCGCATGCTCGAGCATGCGCAGTTCGGCAGCCTCCCCCTCCCATCGGACTTTTCCTCCCCGGCATCTGATCGTGCCGGGGAGCAATGCGCCGCGGCTCAGGGGATCCGTGAGATCCCGCCGCGGCGTCTCAAGTTTGCAGCGGCTCTGAGTAGCCTCGTTTCAGCCGTCCTGTGTGGCAGGGGCCGAAGATAAGCTGTGGTGGTGAGATATTTGATGCTATAGGCTTGCAACAACTCCTTCACTGCCTTGGGCATGAATGATGTTCCCAAATTCGTGTCAATTTCTTGCAGAAAGCCTAGCTTAGTGAAGACTGTCAAAAATGTTTCTGCTACTGTTTTGGCTTCAATGTCCTTTAAATGGATGGCTTCTGGGAATTGTGCTGAATAATCCACAATTGTTATTATATATTTATTCCCATGCCAGGTTGCTGTAGCAACTGGTCACACAATAGCTACTCCAATTTTTGAGAATGCTTCAGTCACAAGTGGAATGAGTTGTAAGCACCCTTTGTTTTGTCCTGAGCTTTGCCCACCAGCTGACATGCTTGGCAAGAATGGCAAAATGCTCTGGCATCCTTTCCCATATTTGGCCAATTATATAGTGCTTGCATCCTGTCTCTAGTTTTGTTAATTACCAAATGTCTAGACAGGGATGTTTCATGGGCAAGATGTAGAAGCTGCAATCTATATTTTCTTGGGATAATCAGCTGTTTATGCTTCTCCTATATAGCAGCACATTTTCACCTCAAAAACGTTATCTAGTCTATGATTTTAAACAAACAAGGATCCTCTACTGTTACTTCTTGGGAAGGGGTCTCAGTTTGTTGGTGCTACTCCTGCAAAGAATCATATTGCCTTTGTTCAGTTATAAATTGTACAGTAGGAATATTCTGCATCTAAATATCAGGTTTACTCACACTTAGCTCTGCCTGCGTTTGCTCTGCCAAATTACTAGATTCTGGCTGATTTCGCACTAGAGCTGCCTCGCTGTTGCGCTGCCATTTGCCCCAGTTCTGTTGGTCAATTTCACACCTGAAGCCGCACGACTGATTTTGACCCGTGGCTTCGGCCGATTTCCTCCGCAGTTTCATTGATCCTCAAAACACAAGATCACAAAACTGCGGGGAAAATCGAGCAAAGCCGTGGGTCAAAATCAGCCACGCAGCTTCTGGTGTGAAATTGACCAATAGAACTGGGGCAAACGGTGGCGCAACAGCGAGGCAGCTCTACTGCGAAATCAGCCTCTGTTTCCATAGCAACCTCGCTAGCTTCTGGCCTGGTAAACAATTCTGAAGCCTAAATCTGAGGCATACTCCAGATTACTACATTAACCAATCTGGTTTGTGATGACAAGGTTTTGTTCTGTTGTGAGTCCATACCTAACTCTCACTCTTTCTTTAAAAAGTAAATAATTGGAGGTTTCCTCATCTCTCGTTTCTGAGTAAACTTCACTCAGTCCTCCATAAATCTGTGGGTGTAAAATATCATCCTGTCCTCCTCTGTATAAGACCTTTCAAAGGTAATAAAGATGTCTCCACGTCATCCCCTTTTTGATACAATGGAAACTTCTTTTTTTCCACTGAGGCATTTTCTACACTACTTGGTGGAAGTGGTAATTCTGCCCTCAGCTGCATCTTCTTCATCCTCATCCGAAACATTTCTTTTGCATGTTCTCTCTCAGCTTCCCTCTCTATCTCCTGCTGTGCCATCTTAGCTTTTTCCTGTTCTCTCTCAGCTTCAATTCTAGCTAACTGTATTTGGGTTTATTTATTTATTTATTTATTTCAATTTGTATGCCCCCTAGCCACAGGACTGGCTCAAGGTGGCTAACAACATTTAAAACACTAGAACAATAAATACATTAAAATACATTAATAAATTGTTCCTCTTCTGCCTCTATACTAGCGTTTCTCTTTTCTGCCTTAATCCTGGCTTTTTCCTTTTCTGCCTCTTTTTTAACCCACTGCAAATAATAAATGTACTGTAGATAGCCAAAATAAAGCCCCATAAAATTGTATCTGTGTTTGTTTTGTTATTCTTAATCTTACAGCATATAGAAAATCTTGCAAACGTATACAAGAGATAGGAATCTCAAAGGACACTAAACCAAATGTCAGTAAGGAAACTGGAAACATTAATCAGTCTTTTAATACCATCCTAAGGCTGTGTAACAGTTTCACTACCAAATGTCAATAACGAAACTGGAAATTCTCATACAGTCTTTAACATTGCCCAAAGGTTATGTAACACTTTCACTAAAGGTCCAGTATTTCAGAAGAAGCCGGTCACTAGCATATCCTCTTACAGGCTTACCATCTGTCAAATTTTCCTGTTTCATTGGGGCTTTGTCAAATATACTACCAGACAAATTAGTAATACAGATGTATGTTGGTTCTTACTTCACCAAGAAGCTAAATGGATTTTTAAATTAAAAACATTGCACCCAAAAGGTCTTAATATGAGTAATGACCCTACATGTTATTTGTAAATACAAGTTGGTTGTATATGTTGGATATTTGATAATTTTGTGGTGTGGTATGACCTTTTTTTTTTTGGCCCCCCGAAGGGGATTTTTTTATTGCATTTTCTATAACTAAACACTACATTGAAAAAATAGGAAAGGGTCTACAAACTATGGGATAAAGAAAAGAAACCTCTAAAAACCCAAGAGTGGGTGTCATTCAAACTGCTTTAAAAACAATGCTTATATAGCTGAATACTCAAATAGGCCCATTGAACATGTTCATCAAACTTCTATTAAACTACTAGTCTAAATTAAAGCATCACTACTATGACTTCATAAAGAGCCGAAGACACCATAATTTGATCATTTTTTAGAGCTTCAAATTATGATAACAACTCATTTTTTGTTCTTTTTCTTCCTCAATTGGTAGGGCAGCTGCCCCCAAATCTGAGTCTGATTCTTCGCCAGAAGATGACCCTGCTCCATCTCCACCACCCTCCTTGGAGCTTTCGTTTTCTTCCTCTTCTTTCACATCTGCTGGGCGACTATGAAGATGTAAAAATTCTCTTGCCTTTTCCACAGTGTCAATTTTCTCTTTCTCATTCACAAACTTGAAGATGACTCCTTCAGGCATAATCTATCTGTAGGCAATTTGTTTCTTTTGTAGAAATAAAACCAAGTCTTTATATTTGCGTCTTTTCCTCCTTATTTCAAATGGAATATCCTTTAAGACTTTTATCTCTTAGCCTTTCATTTTCAGGGTAGCCCCATTAGCCGCTTTAAGAATTTATCTCTCACGTTTCTTCTGGAGAATCTCACCATCACTTCTCCAGGCAGATTATTTTTCTTTATAAATTCTGTATATGATCTGAAGACCATATCAATGTCACTTTGCAGAGTTTCAGCTTTAATATCTGCCATTTGCCCCAGGGCTTCGCACATTATCTGTATGAGATTCTCCCCTTTTTCCTCAGGAATCCTTTGAAATCTTAGGACATAGCTTGCCCTTTCCATTTGCAGCTGTAGCAGTTATTCATCTGTTTGACGCTTCTTTTCCATTGCCTTCATTTGTTTCTGTAGCTTTTTGGCATTGGTATCATTTTCTTTAAGTTCCTTCTCAATTTGATCTGTTTTTTGACAGTCTCATTCATTTGAGATTGTTGTGCATCAGTTTCCCAATTTATTGCCGTCACCTGTTCCAGCAGAGGGTGCAGTGCTTCATTTAGCATCCTTTTCAGGTCTGTAGTTGTGTCCTGTCTGGGCACAACACTCGCTGGACTGGCACTTCCGGCAGGTTTAGCTTTCGCTATCTTTTCTTTCTCCTCTTTCCTCGTTGGAGGCGCCATATTTGAGGATTTGTTTACTTTTCACCAAAAGTTAACACAGTCTCTAAAGTTCTCCAATAAGCTTGGTAAGTTCTTAAAAGTCCTCTATTTTGGTCTTTTTCACTTCACGAGCCCCCCCCCCGCTTGAACAGTAAATTTCTCTTATGTTTGTCTTATTGGAGGAGAGTCCCCTTCCCCCTTGCTTTCCGCGGGGCGGCTTTCAGCTTTCCCCCCTAATGTTCTCGCTTAAACTTGACTCACAGTTCAATGGCAACACAATTCTTGATTCGCTTAAAATGCCGATCGCTTGATCACCCGGCACTTGAACCGGTGTACACTTCTAGTTCCATCAGGAAGTTCTGTAGCAGGATCCCCTCGCCGGCAGCCTCTGTGGCTCTGTGGGGGATGCAGACAATCGCACACCCTCCTTGCCACAGGCTCTGGCAGTTGCGTCCCAGAGGTCCAGGAGGAGACAGCCACCATGGCGAGCGTCGAAGCCGGAAGTCCAATGTGATATGACTTTAAGAGGAACCCTAGCTTCAGATTGGAGACACTGAGTTGTTAAACATGTTGGTGCATATCTGTCAGACCCAGGTTAGAACATCATTAAGATTTGTGTAGCCAAATAACTGCATGAAGGAACGCTGTTAAGAAATCTTTTAGAAGTTGATTCTTTGGCCTCAAGGAATGTTGATTGACATTGTCCTGTGGTTTCCAATTTGATGTGCTGATTTTTACTAGATAATGTTTGTTTCATAGAATGTTAACCTTAGGAACATATTGAAGTATCAGTCACCTCTTTGACAAAGCCTGAATGAAATGGAAAAATTTGAAAGCTGGTGAGCCTGTAAGAGGATATCCTACAGTGACCAGCTTCTTCTGAAATACTGGACCTTCAGTGAAAGTGTTACATGACCTTATGGCAGTGTTAAAGACTGTATGAGCACTCCCAGTTTCCTTTTTGACATTTGGTAGTGAAACTGTTACAATAGGTAGACTTGGGGTGATGTTAAAGACTGAGTGTTCCAGTTTACCAATTTACATTTGATTTAGTGTCCCTTGAGGTTCATATCTCTTCTATATGTTTGCAAGATTTTCTATATACTGTAAGATTCTCTTATCTATGCATGATTAAGAATAATGAAACAGACACAGATACAATTATTTGTTTAGTCTTTATTTTGGCTATATACAGTATGTTTTTTATTTGCAGTTTGTTCCACTGTATATCTCACTTTGTTTGGTATCTATTTTAACCAATTCAGTTTTCATTTTCATAATTTCCACCTCCTGCCTAGGACTTTCCCCAGGTGTAGCTTCTTCTCCTCCTTGACTATCCCCATGTGCCTCACCGGGTCTGCATGGTGATGCCATTTCTGACAGGAATTCTGAGGTAATTCCTCCCCTTAACTTATTATAAAGTTCCTCACAATCATATAAGATATTTTCTTCGTGTGTGTGTGTGTGTAGTTTGTTTTGGGACAAATTAGTAGTGGGTTTTATTTTCAGATCACAACGCTACTACCAAATATAACAATTCCCCTCAATTTCCCCTTTTCTTTTTCTTGGCTGAGTAGTCCTTCTTCTGTGTTGTGCTGACTGTCCCACCCAGTTGTTTAAATGTATATA
Organism: Gekko japonicus; assembly: GCF_001447785.1. NCBI lineage: Eukaryota > Metazoa > Chordata > Lepidosauria > Squamata > Gekkonidae > Gekko > Gekko japonicus. The sequence continues at coordinate 3,308,834 of NW_015168652.1, read as the reverse complement.
GATATAAGCTGACCCAGTCTAGGGAACTGAGGAGCCAACAAAAATCATTCATTTATATATGTCCGATAATGGCACATGAGAGGCTGATGTTAATTCAAAACAAACAAACTGCATTATTTCACTCCTTTAAGGAAATGTTCCAATAGGTATCACATTTGGAACTTGGCAGGTGAACAGGCAAATATAAACAATAGAGAGTTTATCACAATAAAGTAGATGTTTTGTTATACAGACTAAGACTTTAAAACTGTGGAGAGAGATCTCTTGGCAGTCACTGCTTAAATAAACAGGCATAAGTCTCTTTGTCTCAAAATTAGTTAAGTTTGTGAAGGCAGGACATCCACACAAGTTACAATTTTCCTTCGTAAACATTTGATAGGGATCATCTCTTTTTATTAGGAGCTGTTTCCCTCAGGAAAGGACTACAGGTCCCAGTTCCATAATTTCAGGATACTCTTCAATCCTCTCACTCTTCTTAACTGAACTTCATAGTTCTAACTGCCACTCTCAGCTGTCACTCTTAACTGCTGGTTTCAACTGTAGAATTCCATTTAAGCCCCCTGTCAATCAAGGTTCTCAGACAGGGCTAGCACATTAACCATTCATTGTCCGTTACACCCACTGACTTATTGTACCAGCAGACTGATTCAGGTACACCTTTCTGTTCTTGTGTGGATATGTAGCCTTTTTGTATGTAGCATTGTCCTTTGTTTGGGTTTACAGGTATTAATTTCTCACCAGAGAATATATTCCATTGTCTCAAGACAGATGCCAAGACATTAATGCTGCTAACCTAAACAGTTCTTATCTCTATCTTCTATAACACTGTTCATTAGTGAAGGCACCAAAGGAGCCATAACCACTATTAGTTTTCTCAACAGTGAAACCAAGTTTAGTTGCATTAGTTGTTCCAACAGTGTTTATTTAGCAGAGTAAGCAGAGGTCATTTTGGGGGGATCGTGGGGGATCGCAGTTCCCCCGGGTGAGGTACAGGGGCGGGGCACATGATGAAGCCCCACACCCTGCTTCCGGCCGCCCCGCTTCCAGCCCTCATTCAGTCAGGAGGAGGCAGGAGAAGAGGGAGGGTAAGTTGCTTCCTCCCTGCCTCTCCCCACCCCTGCCTGCCTGGGGCCAGGGAGGGCCTTCGCGGGGCTTCCTTGCACTCCCGGCCTTGCAGGTCCATCGCCGGGCCCCTCATGGGGCTCGGCAGTGGAGCTGCAAGGCCGGCGCCGGTGGCTGGGACCATTGGGGGCGGGGTGTGTGGCCTTATGACACACTTCCGGTGATGTCAGGGGGTGTGGCCTTATGACACACTTCCGGTGATGTCGGGGTGTGGCATATGCTAATAAGTTATGCTAATGAATTCCTCTAGCTCTTTTTCTACAAAACGACCCCTGAGAGTAAGTGAAGTGCAGCAGAATAATGCAGCACAGAAACATGTGTATTTCACTTCTAAGAATAGATTCACTTAAAAATTAGGGAAAGGATTACATGGAAAGAAAACAACAACAGTCTAACTAACTCATCTTTCTAGTTCTGATCTACTCCATCTTGTTTCTTTGTTCCCTCTGACCCTAAGAAGGAAGGAATGGAAGTCCCCCCCCGAGATCCACCCCTCATGTACAGTGTTTCCTGCCTACCGACCTCCAAAAGATAGATTCCTGGGTTTTAGGCAAGAGAACAAACCCAAATGAGGACTAGAAAACACAGTGTCTAAACTCCCAATTTAGAAAATGCCTATTTTGCTTTTTCTCAAAACATAAAAATGAAGCACCTTTTGTAATCTTTGGATTTCATTGCAGATACAGAAATGATACCATTTGTTTAAGAACATAAGAGCCCTTCTGGAACAGACCAGTGGTCCATGTAGCCCAGTATCCTGTCTCACACAGTGGCCAACAACAGGACATAGAGGCCAAGACCTTTCCCTTATGTAGCTTTCTGGCACTGGGATTCAGAGACTTGGTGCCTCTGAATGTGGAGGTTCCCCTCAGACACCATGGCTAGTAGCCCCTGATAGACCTGTCCTCCATGAAACTATCTAATCCCCTTTTAAAGCTGTCTGTTCCTGTGGCTATCACTGCATCCTCTGGCAGCAAATTCCATATTTTAATCACTCCTGTGTAAAGAACTATTTCCATTTGTCTGTTCTGAATCTACTGTTCATAAGCTTCATTGGATGCCCTCAAGTTCTAGTATTTTGGGAGAGGGAGAAAACATTCTCTTTGTCTACACTCTCCACCCCGTGCATAATTTTATAAACCTCTATCATGTCCCCCCTTAGTCATCTCTTTTCTAAACTGAAAAGTTCCAGACTTCTCAGTGTTTCCTCTTAAGGAAGGTACTCCAACCCTCTAATCATTGTGGTTGCCCTCTTATTTAGTGATACTGAAAATCACAAGCCAGCTTAAAGCAAAGGTAACAGGCAGCACTTAAAACAGTAGTTCTATAGCAAACTGTGCTCTGCAAGGTGTATCTGGCAACTTTCAGCTAGTAGCTCAGAGAATGAGTGCTAGTAATTCTGTTTTACTGGTCTGCATAGAATGTTAATTAAATATAGTTCACAGCGTTCATTGTGGATGGAAAAATAAAATTAACACATAGCCTTATGAGGAATTTATATGGTTTTTTATGACCCACAAAGGCAAAGCTGAATTTTTTTTCCAATGGAGGTAATATAGTTAGCAGTTCTGCCCATGGCTTTCAGAAATTGGGCCCTTCATAATAGTCGCAACTCATTAAATTTTTAACAGACTTTTACACTCAAAAATGGGATTTGCTATCTGAACTCTTTACCAGTTTGGTCAGCTCACACATACCATTATGCATAATTAAGTTAGAAAAACATAGAGGAGTAAACTAATATCAAATCATAAATTTATTCCAATTTTTTCTTTTGCATAATTATAGAGAACAATGCTTCTGAAGGAGCTTGTGAAAGAAGTGTTGTTTCCATTTCAGATGAAGTGTGTACTTAAATGGGTTGTTTTAAGACTTGGGCTTTTTTATTTAAACTATTTCTGCAGCTGTGGTCAGATGTGCCATTTGGCGTCGTTGGGAAGTGCTCCTATTTCATCTGTTGGTATTTGAAACAAAGTTGCTTGATCAGGCATCCATTTCGCTGCGGGCTTAGCCCATCACTGCGCGATGAGATGACATGGATGGGCGAGGGGGGGTTGCCTGTTTTTCTGCATGCGCATAAATGAGGGTGCAGTTTTTGGCACATGCACTTTCCAACTTCTGGGAGTCGAGTCTCTGCTTTGACCACTCACCGATCCTTCCACAGAGCACTGTGATCCCTTTGGTTCACAGTGAGCCGTGGTCACTTGACAAAGATCACTCCCTTTCCTGCTTGTTTTCAAAGCTGGCCTAGAGATGGGGGTGATTATGCAGTTATGCGCGTATTGCTAAGCGAGCAAAAAATGGTGCCCAGTTGGGATGGAGTGAGCAGACCATCCCAATGGCCTGATAGCACGCTTGAGTGATCAGACTTGGGAAAATTCATCCGTGGCCCATCAGCAAGCGTTAGGACCGGACATTCCGCAGTGTCTTTTTACTGCGTTTCAGGGGTGGGGCAGAACAGGGTGCCAATGACTGTGGAAACTTTGAGAGATGTTGCTGTCTGATCGTGCACTTTAGATCCATCTGGGATCAGCAGCTATATCGGATTTAAAGGCACATCTGATCGCAGCCTACCTTGCTTTTATCTGGCAAAGGACTCAAGGTGACTCTAGATTAAATTATAGAACACTAACAGTTTTTTCTGCTACTGGGCACTTTTCTGTCTTCTTAAGGTTGTTCTATGTAAAGGGAACTATGAAAGATAAAATTAGGATAATACAACTCATTTAGGAGAACTTCATAGTATTATTATACCCATTCTGGGTTCCCTGATCACCCTGGGAGCCCACGGAGCTGAACAAATCATGTGATTTGTTTTGATGCAGTGTTTGGGTAGGTCCAGATAGTGTGGAAACAGCATGGATAACATCTTTGGGGTAACTTTCTCTGGCACTGCTCTTCCCCCCTCATGTGTGAATATAATGCAAGTATGGATTAGTATATTATTTCATCCCACATACACATTTTTGTTAAGTGTCTGTGGAAACAGTGCCTATGATCAGTCAGATACATTTATGTGACAGAGTCTGTGTATAATATATTGGATTGTAGATGGGGGAAAGGATGATAAAACTACAAATATATATAGTTATTAAAATAAAAATCAAGTTATAAATATGCCTTATCATCTTAGCACGTCAAATTTAAAACAAAGTTACAATTATCATTCATAATGCCTCTTCTCACACAGTGGAAGGAATATTGTAATCACCAGCCTGATATGGAATTAATACAAACAATACTACAGAGAGTGACAGTGAAACTGAGGTGCCCCAGCATCCTCTAGTTAAATCCTGTTGAAATAGATAAGTGGACATGGATATATTGCAGACAGTTCTTTGAATCTGCAACAATTCATGTGTGAATGGCTTTCATTGCCAATTAATTCTCCCCCCCCCCGAAAACCCACGTCACTGATTTGAATTAAGTATCTCATTTGGCAGGAATAGCACCATTTCTAATGCACAGCCACCATCCTGCCTATGTCCACAATAAAGTGTCTTTATGCAGTTTTTGTACTGTGCATAGTGCATATGTCTTTTCTGATGGTACAAGTTTGCAGGAGTTGTAATCATTGTTCTCTCTAAGCTGAGTCAGTGTGAGCTAGCTCACAGTTTTTTAGCCTTCAGCTCAGGAAGGATGGCTCCAGAGCAAACTTATTTATGCAGTAGCCCAATCATTTGCTCACAACTTTAATGCCAGTAGCTCACAAAGTAAAACTTTTGCTCACAAGACCCTGCAGCTTAGAGGGAACATTGGTTGTAATGGATACTCCCGCTGTCTCTGCTGTATGAAGCTAAATAAGGAACTAAGCAATGCAAGTTTTAGGTTACTGCCAACGGTATCATTATAGCATTTAAAACCGTAATGTACAGTTCAGAAAACACTTACTTTGATTTTCTTTGTTTTCACTGTCTGTGATCATTAGCATTTCTTGGAGGGGAGAGGATTTCCTTGGACAATGATACCACAGATAAATACACTACTATTTCTGGTGGGGACAACTGTTTGCACAGCAAGAGAGAACCTAGGCTGTATTCTTCTTAGACAGTTTTTCATGCCAGTTTTCAAGCCAAAAAGTACTTTCAACTGGCATGGAATGCATCTAGAATTTGGCATTGCTTTTGAGCATTTTATTTAACTGTGTTACATAGTTATCATGTTTGACAATATTCTTTCATTATTATTAGAAATCTCGGCATCCCGTGCTGTGTTTACTGAGAAGCATTACTCTTTGTTTTGCAGAGCTACCATATGGCTGGGAGAAGATTGATGATCCCATTTATGGCACTTATTATGTTGAGTAAGTTTCCAAGTCCAGTTTTAACTTCCTATCAATATCATATAAACTGTTATTGATGTCCTGTGCTGTGCTTCACTTGAAGAGGTCTGTGCCCCATTGTTATTCAGCTACACTTTGAAATCTGGTAGGACCAGAAGCTGGATACACTTATGAGATCCAAAGATATGGGAATCCTCATGGGAACATAAGAACATAAACTGAGCCTGCTGAATCAGACCACTGGGCCCCATCTAATCAAGCATTTTGTTTCACACAGTGACCAAACAGTTGCCCAGGAGGGCCAACAAACAGACCACAGAGGCCAAGGCCTTAACTTGCTGCTGCCTTCCATCTCTGGTATTCAGAGGTTTGCTGCCTCTGTAGATGGAGGCTCCCATTAGTCACCATGGTTAGTAGCCACTGATGGACCTCTCCTCCATGAATCTGTCTAACTCTCTTTTAAACCTTTCTGTGCTTGTGACCATCACTACATCCACTAGGAGTGAATTCTACAATGTGATTACTTGTTGAGGAAACAGGTCCCCCAGGTTTGCAGAACTATCTGTTTTTAGTCATTGTGAGACCGATCCACAGATTTTGGTATCTACAGATGAGCCCATATGTGACTATTAGAATGGGGTAATTTTTTTACAACATCCACACACCATTTACAAAAGAAAATGCCACTTTAAATGTTTTCTTAACTACCCCGACTTGGAAAGCCCAGGCAAGCCCAATCTCATCAGATCTTGGAAGCTAAGCAGGGTCACCCCTGACAAATACTTGGATGGGAGACCTCTAAAGAATACCAGGGCCGGGATACAGAGGCAGGCAATAGCAAGCCACTGAGATGTCCAAGCCCCACTAGGGGTCTCCAGAAGTCAACCATGACTTCCAGGCACACACACATAAACACACATACACAATACTCACAAAAAAACCCTAAATGTTTTCTTAACTGGGTTCTTGTGTTTAGAAAGCTTTGTATGCATTTGCCATCCACCATGTACTTAGTGCACATAAGGACAAGTAAAATTAATAAATGTACTTCATAAAGATTATATTTCAAATATGCAACCAGTGAATGAGAAGGAAATATAAAGTGATTCTCAACAGCTTTGCACTTCACGTAGTCACATAGCTAAGTCATTTGGGAGCTTCTTACTTGGCCTCTGTGCTGTGAAGGACATCAGAACAGGAGCCCAGTTAGTTTGCTGGCATCTTCCTACTCACCAGAATCTATGCTCAAGCCCAGAAGCCAGAGCTGGAACTTGTCCCCGACTCGGAACAGCTTTCATAGCAAAGTTTATCTCTTCAGCCATTTTATTTGACCATACCTAAAACATGCCCACATGATGATTATATGGGGCAGCTAACCAGATGAGATCTGTTCAGATCCTGTAGGTCATGTGGTGAGTCATATGACACTTCATTACAAGGGCGTAGACTTTCCAATTTCCCGGGGGGGCTGGGGCTGGGCCAGAGGCATTGCTGTGCTAGGTCCTTAAAAGAACCGAGGCCCAGTGACATCATAGGGAGGAGCCAGTGACATCACAGGCCATTGTCACTATTTATGGAGGCGGAGCCATGTAGGATTTAGGAAGGGGCTCTCCAGAAATTTAGGAGGGCCCGGGAACCCTTGGGAGCCACCCTAGCCAGTTTGGTGTAGTGGTTAAGTGCACGGACTCTAATTTGGGAGAACCGGGTTTGATTCCCCACTCCTCCATTTGCACCTGGCTGGATGACTTTGGGCAAGCCATAGCTCTGATAACAGCTGTTCTTGAAAAAGAGCAGTTTCTGTCAAGAGCTCTCTCAGCCCCACCTACCTCACAGGGTGTCTGTTGTGGGGAGGGGAAGGGAAAGGAGTATGTAAGCCGCTCTGAGACACCTTTGGGTAGTGAAGGGTGAGGTATAAATCCAATCTCTTCTCTTCTAGCCAGATTAAGCTGGGCTAGGTGGTGCTGGCACACAAAATTGTAACAGGCAGTGCAGGGATTACTGCTTTCAGCCCACAAGGCATTTTCTCTCTATTGGAAACAATGGAGGATGAGGGCACCTACTTCTGGGGCCAATAGAATTGGGCCCCCGGGTCCAATCTTTTTGAAACTTGGGAGGAGGTTAGAGGAGAGGCACCAGCAACTATGCTGCAAATTTGATTCATTTCCCTCAAAAAACAGTCCCCCGAGCTGCAGATACCCCCAGATCGATTTTCCATTATAGCCTATGAGGCCATTGACTATAATGGTTACCATAGGCTACAATGGAGCTGGAAAAATGATATTTTATTTTGTTGCACACCCCTATTATGCTTTCCAGTGTGACTTGTAAGCTGCCTTAAGTTACAGGGAAAAGTGGGATATAAATATTTGAATAAATAAGTAGTTTGGACAGGTTGATAACATTTAAACAACTTCTTGTTTGTTAGATTACGCAAGGTTCTGGCAATGATTGTCTCACCTCTGTTATATTTGACCTGTAATGCTGGTTGTCATATTACACTAAAAAACACAAAGTAGACTGCAAGAGCCCCCCCTCCCAAGTGCTGGTACATTTTCTATGGCTCAGCACGGGGTGACAGTCTGAGGCCAGCTCTACCAATATAGTGGAAAGGGGTGACCCATTCTCTGGAGGGCAGGTCTACCAATATAGTGGAAAGGAGTGGGTGAA
>NW_015168652.1:3284513-3300252 GCF_001447785.1 Gekko japonicus | reverse complement strand
TGGAGCTAGGGTTGCCAGCCTCCAGGTGGGACCTGGGGATCCCCTGGAATTACAGCTCATTTCCAGTCTACAGAGATCAGTTTTCCTGAAGAAAATGGATGTTCTGGAGGGTGGACTCTATGGCATTGTGCCCCACTGAGGCCCCAGTCCTCCCCAGGCTCCATCCCCAACACTCCAGGAGTTTCCCAATATGTATTGGGTCACCCCCTCCCCACCCACCACCACCCCATGTGGCTGCACAAAGCAAGCTTTGCAGGAGGGGGGGGGAATAACAAGGGCTGCACAAGGCACCCAGCCTCCCCAAGCCGGGGATCCTGCAGGGAAGCCTGCTCTCCCCCTCCCCCTTCCCCTCTCTCCACGTGGCTGCTCAAGGCAAGCTTTGCAGAAGGAAGGGGGGAAAACAACAAGAGCTGCTCCAGGCGTCCAGCCTCCCCAAGCTAGCGATCTTGCAGGGAAGCGGCTCTCTCCCTCCCCACCTTCCCAAGCTGAGGAAACAATAACAATGGCACGTGGCTGCTCAATGCAATCCCCAGAGACCGGCTGCAGCCTCCATAGCCCAGGGGCAAGCTCTCCTCCGGCTACAAAAGCCACAGCCAGCCTGGGCACCCTCTACCCTTCCCACCCTCGCTGGGCCAGCTCCTTACCTTTCTGCGCGGGAACTCTGAATGAACTAAAACCCTGTGCAGCTTGCAGCTCCACCAGCCCCAACTGAGGACTTCTGGGAGCTGGGGGTGGAGCTTAGGGCTTCCAGGAAGCAAGCCCTGACTTCCCTCCCTCCCTCATACTTTTTTTTTTTTAAACAACCCTGGGGACCTCAAGCAGCTCACTCGCTCTAACCCTTTCCAGGGAAGACGGAGGAGAAGAGCCTTTGCTCTCTGGCACCAGCCGACGAGGAGACGGGGAAGCAGCAGCAAGAGTCAAGGCGGGAGCTCTCTGGGGAGCCCAGCTGCTCCCCCCCCTCCGGAGGCGCAGCAGGGAAAGGGTTCGCTCTCGGCCAGCTGCAGGGCAGTCTTCACCGCCAAACTTGTTGCCCAGCGGCTGGAACTTTTTGCCTCCTGGGGAAGGGTGGGTGGGCGGGGCGGGGCTGGCCCGAAGGAGCCCCTTTCATCTGCTAACTGACATGTGCTCCACAGGTTTGGCTTTTAGGGAACGCAGCCACTTTTGGGGAGGGGAGGGGAGGGCCCGGAAGTCAGCCGGAACACTTTTCAGCCCAAAAATAGCCCTGGAGAAGGGGAGGAGAGAATTCACTTGGTGGCGGGGCTTGCCGCCACCGCAATTTTGTTCGCTCCTGGGCTGCCGGTGCCAAAAGACCCCTGCCCCGGGGGAGGCTGAGCACCTTCCTCAAAATTTCGGTGGGGGCTGAGGCCCCGCCGCCCCCACGAAGATTATGCCTAGGTGTGACTTCATGACTGTCATGGTGAATCAGCACCTCTCAGCCTCATATTTTAAAATGTGAGTGACAGTAACTTAGCAGTGTATTTTTAGGGCACACACAATGAAGACTGTAAACACTTTAGAGATCAGAAATACTAGTCAGCAGTACTTGAAATCCTTGACACTGAATCCATATTCTATGAAATTTGTGTCTTATTTTATAATCTGCAGCAGTGCTTCTGACCTCCTCATGTTTGCCTTTTATGTCATATCAGCTGAAGAAATGTTACACATAGACATAAAGATAAGCTCTCCAAATATGTGCTTAACTAGGATCTAGGAAGCAGAACTCGAAAGGTTTAAGAATTTTGCCTCTAGCACAGAAAAGTTGCAAACAAAATGTCTGCATCCTCATCTTAATTAAGTTATAAATTACTCTTTGAACAAAATGTGAATCTTGCTAGACTTCTTGTGAGAACAAATCCCCTTTGTTGTATTTAGCAGATCAGACAAGGCAGTTTGTTTTCTATTAGCAGCTTCAAATTTTGCTGTCAAATTTATTTTGTCATGTGAGCTTACTTGCCACTTAATTGCTTCTGACACTGTAACTACAGTTTATATCCAAAGTTATAACTGGGCAGCAATGCTCTTTTCAATAAAAGCTGTTTCAGGGAGCAGACTTAGAAGGGAGAAGCAGCAGTGGCAGGAGAGGTGCTTAATCTTTTCCTCATTTGCCATTGTTGTTGTTGTTAGCCATTCAGTCGTGTTTGACTCTTGGCGATTCTATGGGCCAGTTCTCTCCACATTTTCCGATCTTGTACTGTGTCTTTGAGTCGTTCCATGCTCAGTCTGGTGTTGACTTTTATGGTGTCTAGCCATCATGTTCTTTGGTGGCCAGGTATCCTTTTGCCACTAACCAGGGCTATTTGGGGTCAGGAACGCACAGGAACGGAGTTCCGGCTGGCTCCTGAGTTGGCCACGCCCAGTAGGAACTCATTAGCATAATAGGACACACCTAACAGCAGACACTCATTAGGACTGGCTACATTAGGGGTGTGTGGACTAACATGCAAAGAAGTTCCTGCTACAAAAAAAGCCCAGGGTTTTGACAACAAAGTAGACAGAATAAGAAGCAAAAGGTGGGTGTGGTTGGATGACCACACTTCTGGTAACATGTGGGGTGTGGCCTAATATGCTAATGTGTTCCTGCTGTTGGGTGTGGCCTAATATGCTAATGAGTTCCTGCTGGGCTTTTTCTACAAAAAAGCCCTGCCACTAACCAATCCAAGCATAATTGCTTTTTCTAGTGGATTCTTCCGCATGACGTGGCCAAAATAAGTCAGTCACAGTTTTATGATTTTTCTTTCCAATGTCATGTCTGGTATTGCTTGTCACCTTTGCTGTCCAAGGAATGCATGGGAGCCTTCTCCAGCACCACAGTTCAAATGAGTCGATTTTCCTCCTGTCTTTCTACTTCATGGTCCAGCTTTTGCAGCCATAGGTTGCTATGGGGAACACAGTAGCATGGACTAATCTGCATTTGGTTGCTAGGCTAATATCCTTGCTCTTCCATATTCAATTCATGCTCATCATTGCTGTGTGACCTAGCATAATTCGACGTTTTATTTCTGGACTGCGTTCACCATTTTGGTTGATCTGTGAACCTAAGAAAGTGAATTCTTCCATACATTCGATCTCTTCACTGTCAACTGCTATTTTGACTCTTACCAGGCTTTTCAAGAGGTTATTTTGGATTTAGTGACTGGCAGGCTGTCAGAATTGTTTACAATGGACTGTAACCTATAATGGCAGTTGTTCTCAAGATATGACAGGCTTACAGAGTGGGGTGGGATAAAACTCATGGGAAAGCATGCATGAAGTTCCAGGAAAAGAGAGGATCCTGCCAATAGGTAGAGCCAGAGCCACTTTGTTCCTAACAGCCAGGGGTCATTTCGTAGAAAAAGAGCTGGGGGAACTCATTAGCATAACTCATTAGCATGTGCCACACCCCCTGACATCAGGGGCCCGTGGTGGACCTGCAAGGCAGGTGGGAGTGCGAGGAAGCCCCGCCAAGGCCCTCCCTGGCCCCAGACAGGCAGGGGTGGGGAGAGGCAGGGAGGAAGAAACTTACCCTCCCTCTTCTCCTGCCTCCTCCTGGCTGAATGAGGGCTGGAAGCGGGGTGGCCGGAAGCAGGGGGCGGGGCTTCATCGTGTGCCCCACCCCCTCGCACCTCACCCGGGGGAACTGCAATCCCCCGCGTTTCCCCCCAAAATGACCTCTGCTAACAGCAGAAATTAGCATACTGGCCACTGCTCTGTTAGCCATGGAAGTTGCAGAGGAACAAGAAATGCAGAAGGACTTCTGGCCACAACCAGTGTTCCCTCTAAGCTGAGTTATTGTGAGCTAGCTCACAGTTTTTTAGCCTCCAGCTCACACAATTTCATCTTAGCCCAGAAAGGATGGCTCCAGAGCAAACTAATTTATGCAGTAGCCAAATCACTCGCTCACAACTTTAATGCCAGTAGCTCACAAAGTGGAATTTTTGCTCACAAGATCCATAGCTTAGAGGGAACATTGGCCACAACAGATTCTTGTCCTGGATGCTGGCATTTGAGTGCCATATTTGTACATGTACATCAAAGAGCTATAGGCATGACGCAGTGGGAATGCCTTCTGTCCATTCACCCGGTTGAAAGATGGCTGCCAGGCTCAGGGAGAGGGGCACTTGAGCTTAGAAGAAAAAGTTGAGTTCCAGAAAGTTGAGAAACATTAGTGTGATAGATAGAAGATTCCACTCTCTTTTCTCCCCATTCTGAACTGAGCAATTGGATTCAAACAGGCTGAATGCTGAAGGGAAAAAAATGAGGGGCGTTTAACGGTCAACACCCAACTGGACAAACTGAAGAGTGGGGCTTTGGAAGGAGACAGAATAGGAGGTAACCTGGATAGGCAGGGAGTCCAGTAGGGACTGTAATGTATGATTTAAGACAGGCAGGGTTTGTATGCTGTTCCATGTTAAGAGTGATGAATTGTTAAAGCTGTCTAGGCATTATCTTGAAATATGAAGTGCTGAAGGAGCCAATGTTGTAACTATCACATGTTAATGTACCTCCCAACTTCGGTAACTGTGACAGCTAGAGTGGGAAGGCATTACAAGGCATGCTTACCATCTAAATAAACTTCTGTATTTTGCTATATGTCACTCCCATGTTATCCTCAGCTCAGATAACACACTACACACTTTGTAGGTCCCAGGGAAAAGGGGGTCTGGATTGAAAAGTTATGTGCTCTGTGGTTCAGGATCAAGGAATACTGTGAATGTGTGAAAGAAAACACACTAACATACTGAAAATCCACTTTGCTTTACTCACCAAAGGTTGACAGGGGACCTGGTATAGTAAACATAGCAGGAGGATATGGGTGGTGAGGTGGTGCACAACTCTCCAGCCTGAGTGGCTTATTATTGGTAAGGAGGTATAAAATAAAATTGTTGGAGTTTACAAGTTGCTCACATTTCAGTCATTATGGAGTTAACTGTTGTTAGTTAGTTAGTTAGCAGGATGTTACGTTGTCTTACCTATAGCCTCTAGAAGTAGTGTTTAGTCAATGTGGGAATGTTTTGGGGTGTTATTTAGTATAATGTGTTGACCTGTAACTACTTATTGGCTGTCAATAGATTGATTAGAAAGAATGCTTTAATCTTGCATGCATCTGTTTACTAGTTTATTGTAGATCTTCCATTTCTTTGTGTTAAGCAAGAAGAAGGACAAAAGGAGTAGCCATCACAGTTCCTGTAGCCATGTAACTGATAGGATGTAACAACATAGAGTTAGGATTAGGCTTCCCAAGTCCCCCCGGGGCGGGGCCACGGCCATCCGAGGGAAAACTCTATTGTTTTCCCTCGTATGGTCGTGTCCCCACCCCCAGAATGCCTGGCGTCGTCACATCACTTCCGGGTGATGTGCGTGTGGCGCGCGCACACACACACACACACCAGATGCCAGCCGGGAGCCCCCTGCTCCCGGCGAAGATCGACTTGGCAACCCTAGTTAGGATGTATTATCTGTTTCTTTTATCCAAAGTTGCCTTCCCTTTTGTTTTTCAGTAAACCCATATGTTTTCTTTATAAACTTATGCATGGTGTGTGGCTTTTGTAAAATAACAAGAGAAAGGTCCAGATCGGGGATTGTAACAATTGTACTGTGGGGTTTAACCTGGGCCTTAAAGGTTTATCCTCCTGGTGGTGACACCAATTATTTAATTCACTCATCTCCTTATGTATGTTATATTTTTGTAATATTCAGGAAAATATAGCTACACAGAACAACATTTATTGATTTTTAAAATAACTGTGGTAAAGGAGTCCTAATCAAAATATGCAATAACGTGGTAAAAGCCCAGTGGCATTAAAAGTGAAGCAGGAACACATTTGTAACAACTTTTATAGTCAGCATAGAAGTCTCTGTGTTAATCTGCTGTCTAAGCTCAATAGGTTTGAAGTGAAAATTGCTTCCAATTTTTCATTATAAAAAGTGGCAGTGTTACACTTTTCTTTATTACTGGGGTTTAATAGATGAGTTCATTTTAAGGAGATAATATCACATTATAATAGTGTCTTAATTATATAATAAAAGAAAAATCTTAAAAAGTTAGATGGTGTATCTTGATTGTGGCAGATTTAGTCACAGGAAAAAGTGCTACCCTTTGGCTACCATCTGTCTTTTTCGGCGGGCCCAATTCACACGCCTCTCTCTGCTTGCAGTTGTACTGGGGGGGGGACATTTTCTTGCGAACAGACAGTCCCCCAATCTCAAACTACTTCAGGAATGGACTGGAAAGTGAAACTGCTGAATTACAAGTTATTACAACACTCAGGGGAAAAACCCTAGGACTTAACAGGGATATTGGTTTCTTATCTCACTACATATACTAAATTCATTCAGTCCTTCTAAGGACTATACATCCTCTTTATTTTAGTGTACTTCTTATTTGGATTAGTAGATTGGAATAGTGATTGTAATATAATTCAATGATATTGGAATGTATTTCTCTGATCTGGTGACAGAGGAGACATAACACAGCACAACCATTCACCCCACCTCAAAGAAAAGGATGATATTAGTTACCTCCATGCTTGAGACGAGACGAATGAAGCATAACAGGGTCTCAGTTATTTACTCTTAGCATTCCACAATTAAGAAGGATACATTTACACATTAGTCTCCTATTTTGACATATTTATTTACTCCACTGTGTTTTCTCCTGTAATTAAATCCAAACAAATAGTGACCATTTAAACTTAGCTTGTGATTCCTGTTTGGTCTTTGCATCTGTTAAAATGTCTTCATTATGTTGTATGCTAATTTGCTGTTCACTGTCTGCCTATATGTATGGACTGTTAACTTCCATTTCAATGTATCTGAGGAAGTGTGTGTGCACATGAAAGCTCATTCCTTGAACAAAACTTTGTTGGTCTTGAAGGTCTGAAATGTGCCACTGGATTCAAATTTTGTTCCTTACTGTTAGGATCTCTCTCTCTCTCTCTCTCTCTCTCTCTCTCTCTCTCTCTCTCTCTCTCTCTCTCTCATTCTCAAATGGGCTCAGGCTCTTGATCCAGTTTCCTGCTTTTACTTGCCCCTCAAAGTTCCTTGCAGAACAGGCCTGAGCCCTTTGGCCATCTTTGAATATTCTTCCAGCCAAAGGAGCCTTCCTACAAATGAAAGGACACTGGGGAGCTGTTGGAGGAAAGCTCCGTAGGCTGATTGAAGGTATCAAACTTTGCTGAGCAGAATCGAATCCCAGCCCCTAATTTCAATGGCCTTTATGAAGGCACAACCTCCCCACCACCACCACCACCACTATGCCTGTAGAGTTTAAAGTGATTCTTTCATTGGATTGCCTTCTAGCTTCCTCTCCTTCTACTTGCCTGACCATAGTCACTACCTCACCGAAGCAGAGAATGACAGGTGGGGCTTAGGGACTCTCAAGAGGAAAATGAAGTTTTCAATCTGTATACTGAAAACTCATGAACTTTTAAATAGTTTTAAAGAATTTTGTTGAAGAGATTTACAGAGCTCCATTTCAGCCCATCCCCCCCCAAAAAAGCCCTGGCTACAGGTATATGTTTAATAACAATACTACGATGGAGGAGCATTAATTATTTTCTATACAGTGGTGATGTTCTGATAGAGGTGAAAATCTGTTATGTTGTTCCTAAATAAGAGGTATCTAGCAAACTGTTTTGATATATATGATAATTATATCACTGCTTGTATATCTAATGAAATTCTCATTCATGTGTATTTTTAATAGCTGTATGGGTTGCTGCACCATTCTTAATGATTCTATAGTGCCACATGTTACCAAACTAAGAACATAAGATGAGTCCTACTGGATCAGTCCAAACGTTCCTCTGGTCTGGTATCCTGTTTCCCTTCATGACTATCAAAGGCTTCTAGAAAGCCTCCAGAGAGGTCAACAGACCTCCCTTGATGCATACTGTACTGAAAGGTCTCTCATCATCTCCTTCTAGAGAAAGACACGAACTGGGAGTGTGTGGTTCGGTTTGTGGTTCGTGACAGAATTCCGAACCGAACCCTGAGCCAGGAGGAAATAAACTAGTTTGTGCAGTACATGGTCCTGCAAACCCCATTGAAAGGGTGCAGTTCGTGGTCCTGCAAACCCCCATCCCTTTAAATGGGGTTTGCAGAAAGCCTGAAAAACAGCTGAGGGGCGGGGAGCATGATTGTTTAAAGGGATTGCAAAAGTTTAAAGGGATTGCAAAAGAGCATGAAAAACAGTTGTGCAGTAGGGAAGCACTCCCCACCATGCAGCTGTTTCAAGCTGTCTTCTGTAATCCCTTTAAACTTTAAAAGAATTTTAAAAGAACAGTGGCCAGCAGAAAGGGGGGAGATCCCCCAGGAAGGGACTTCCCTTCCACCTTTCTGCTGGCCAGGGCTCATCGCTGCCAGCAGAAGGAGGGAGATCTCCTGGGAAGGGACTTCTCTTCCATCTTTCTGCTCTTCCACCTTTTTGCTGGCTGCAGTGAGCCACAGCCAGCAGAGGATGAGATGGCCGGTGGCTCCCATCTGGGAGCCTTCCCAGCCATGCCACCCTTCCTCTTTGTTGCCTTCCTAGCTGGCATATTGCGCCCATAAGGAATGGAGAATGGAATAATGAAGTCAGATTGTTAAAGACAAGTAAACCCTCCCTATTAATCTTGGAGCGTTCCCAATCCCCCTGCCCTCAGTAAGCTGTAGGAGAGGGACAGTGATGCTGCCCTCTACTGAATTAGACTCTTTGCCCCTAGAAGCCACTGGTGAAGTTGAACTCATGATGCTGCCTTACACAGAGTTTGACCCGTGACCCCTTAAAACAACTGGTGAAGAGAAGCACCTGATGCTGCCTTATACTGAATTAGGCCCTTGGCCCCTTCAACCCACTGGTGGGGAAGAATACACAATGCTACCTTATACTGAATCAGGCCCCTTATACTGAATCAGACCCCTGGCCCCTAGAGCCGCTGGTAGGATCTTACTTATACTGAAGTATACCCTGGGCCACTTAAAGAAACCCTGGTGGATAGGGCCCTTAGATGCTGCCTAATACTGAATCAGACCCTTGTCCCCCTAAAAACCCCTTAAAAAGGTGGAGGGAAATACATGGTGCTGCCTTATCCAGAATAAGACACTTGGCCCCGTAGCTCCACTGGTGGAGAGGAACTACGATTCTGAATTATTTATCTGGTGTCTCCAGCTGAAGGGCTGGCACTGGAATGCCTCCTAGCCTTTTGCTGAGAAGGGAGGGCCTTGGCCACAGCAAGAGCATGAATCCTCGGCCCGGCCCAGCCCTCACCTCACCGCCAACCGGGCCCACTCACCTAGATTTCCTAGCTCTAAAAACAGGTGGGGGTGTCTGGCCACAGAGAACTGGACCATAAAAGCCTTGGAGGGTGGAAGGGGTGGGCGCTGCCACACACCCAGCAAGGCTGAAAGCCTCAGAGGACCAACGAACCTTGGGGGGTGGAAGGGGCAAGCACTGAAGAATCGACTGCTGTAAAAAAAAAACTTGGAGGGTGGAAGGGGCGGGAGCCACTGTGGTCCCAGATGCCTGACTGGCACCCACTGCCTCACAGCCGCCCCAAGTTCAGCTGCCCTAATGCGTCCACACTCAGGGCAAGTGCCCCACTGCCCGGCCGCAGCCCTCCTGGCTGAGCTAGGGAGCTGCCCGGAGCAACTGCTCACTGTCCTGGTCTGTACCACATGAAGGAAGACAGTCCCCAACTGCTGCCAGTAGCTGGGCTGCGCTGGCACAGCTGCTAGCGAGTGGAGGCCTGAAGGAGGCTGAAGACAATGCATACAAACACTGTCACCATGACAGGGACCCGAGGAAAAAGGGGTTGGGGAGCCCACTACCCACTGAGGCCCTGCAGCTTCCTATGAAGCCTAGTAAGACCTCCCTGAACCCTCTCCGTCGAGTCCCCACAACCTGCTAGCTTGCTCCGATGCCACGTGGGACCCTTCACTGCCCAGCAGTGCAGCTCCTGTCCACCTTTGAGTTCACACTAGTCCAGACTGAGGAAGAAGGGTGGCTGCCACCAGACCTGGCTGGCAAGCCAACCCTCAATTGGCCCGTGCTCCCACACTGAGCCTCCATTGGCTTGCCCCACCTTTGTGCTTCCTTCAAGAAGATGGGGGTGGGTGGGCAAAGCTAGCTCCTGCTCCATGGGCAGGCACTCCTGCTGTGCTCTCTCCTCTTCCCAAACTCCACCCTTCCAAGGTCTGTCCCCAAAACTCCATGTACTTCCCATCCCAAAGCTGGCAACCCTAGCAGACACATACCTGTTTTCCACTTCCACTGGTAGAAGGCTTCTCACATGAACACAGTTCAGCAAATATAGTGGCTGATCTATGTAGACAAGATGACAGACTGTGACCATGTAAGTGATGGTCATTCACAGTGTTGGCCTTGAAGTGAATTACCTTTGATTGACAGGTTATTTCTTTTCTTTTTCCAGCCACATAAATAGAAGGACACAATTTGAAAATCCTGTTCTGGAAGCTAAAAGGAAGCTTCAACAGCGTACCATGCCCAACGCAGAACTTGGAACAAAGCCTATGCCGGCCCAAGGTTTCCGAGGTACAGTAATGTACCAATGCAGCATATTTAAAACTGAAACCATTCCGTTTTCTGTTTATTTTGATTACAACATGCAGCATTGTTAAGTAAGATGCAAAGTATTTTTGTGATGGGTTCAGATGGCAATCAGAAAATTTCTAAGCTTAAATATATATTATTTGAAATCATGTGACCCTTATTAAGGGCCAAATGAAATGAGAACCTGGGAAGTGGATCTTCCCAATATTTTTGAAGGTACGCAGAAGTTGCTCAGAGCCCTCATTTGGATCCAGGCTGCAGTACAGGAAGTGTTAGAGGTGATAGGCACTTATTAGGCCTGGAAGGGAAGAACGGACAGATACTTTCCCTGTATCAGTCTCTGAGTAGCTCGTCTGGATTGCCCCAAGACAAGAAACAATTATTTTCTTCCTGACTGTGAAAAAACAAAGAACAAACTGCTTGGCTGGTAGAGCATATTTTGTGCATGGAGAAGGAGAATCTTGGGAGTGAACAGATGAGGCTCCAGAAATTTTTAGAAGCCCAGATGGTAGGGGATTCCAAGAGAGGAAGAACCCAATGAAAAAAAAGGGGTTGGCTCATTTTTCTTCTGTGTTATCCCAACTGTTCACAGTTTATAGGGGACTATTGTCCTAGGCACAAGGAGATTGTTTCCAAGGCACACATCCAAACTGGGCTGCAACTCCTGTTGAAACTACTTGAACTTCTGTAGGAACTACTTGAACTTCTGTAGGATCTCATTTTGAAATCAATGACTCTGTACTACTATTTAGTGGGGAATTATGAAAGTAAGCAGGAGCTGCGGTGGCTCAAGTGGTTAAGACACTGAACTGCAGACTGTGGAAGGTCGGTAGTTCAGCAGTTTGAGACCCGGGTGCCGCATGACGGGGTGAGCTCCCGTCTCTAGTTCCAGCTCCTGCCAACCTAGCAGTTCGAAAGCAAGAAATTGCAAGTAGATAAATAGGTACCACTTCGGTGGGAAGGTAACAGCGTTCCGTGCGCCTTGGTGTTTAGTCATGCCGGCCACATGACCACGGAAACGTCTTCGCACAGCGCTGGCTCTTCGGCTTTGAAACGGAGATGAGCACCGCAACCCTAGAGTCGGGCTCGACTGGCTTTCGAGCAAGGGAACCTTTACCTTTACCTTTATGAAAGTAAGAATCATAATTTGAGTTGTGGGAGCTTTGGGGGTGGGGACATGGGGGGCACAATGGTATGTGCTCTATGAAATCACTTTTGGGGAAAACTGAGAAATGACATTGGGTTGTTCGAGCACTCGCCAGAAACTCTATGGTTTTACCATAATGTTTCTGGAGATTTGTAGAGCTACCCAACATCACTTCTGGGTTTTCCCTGGAAATAATGTAGTGCTGCACTTTTTTTCCCTCCTGCTGCCTCTCCAAATGGTGGCAGGTAACAAGAGCTGCCACAGCAGGAGGCTTAGCAGCCCTATTCATAATTTAGTGCAAAAGTGAATGCTCGCAGGAAAAAAATTGGTCAACAATCTATATTGGGGGTAGAGTTAATTTTTTACATAAGGTTGTAGCCAAAGAATGAGGCTTGTTCTCCTTTGCAACAGTAGAAAGCACTCCAGCAACATTACCTAGGCCCAATCATGTTCACCCGCGCCCTGCTCCTCAGAGGTCTCGCAGTGTGAGTGACCTGACTCAGTGTCGGCGGGACAGTGCCGGAGTTTACAGGTTGTATGGTATGTCTGAGTGCTGCTGCTTACCCTGGCTGCACTTTTGTCAAAAAAGTAGTGAGCTAAGTTGAAAACAAAAAAACCCACCAATCTTCTCACCTTTTTCCATACCTTTTCTCACACAATCAAGCACAGAACAGAGGCACTGGATGTCAGGTGAGGCTTTTCTTTTGCCTGCTGGTCTTTGTCACACTTCTCACAGAATTGCTCAGAAAGCAGACGTTGAGGCCACTGAACTGTCTCACATGTTATACACATTACCTGTCACATTCAGAAAGAAAGAAAGAAAGAAAGAAAGAAAGAAAGAAAGAAAGAAAGAAAGAAAGAAAGAAAGAAAGAAAGAAAGAAAGAAAGAAAGAAAGTTGTATTGGAGGAGCTAAAGAAGAAGTAAAATATATCAGTATTACTATTATTTGACAATGCTTCTTCACCAAACAAAATATTTTTCCATTTCAAGTAATTACCACAAATCTAATATTTCACTTTTGGACAGCTGCTTTCATACCCAAAAAATGCAGCTCCCAAGTTAGCAAAGAATTTACTGAGAGGAACAATAGCATAGATAAGCAAATCCTTCACCCGTTTGTTTTTGCCTTAAGAAAGGATAACTCACTAATGCTTTTATTTTTGTCGGAATGCTTGTGCTTTCATTTTGCTTTTTATGTTTCCCAAATGCCCGCCCTGCTTCTGCTGCTTCTTCACTAGGAGAAGCCAGGGATTTCTAACTGTGTGACCCAGATGTGGTTTGTGTTTCTGTTTTATGTTGGCTGATGTAGAAAAACCGCTTTTCACCCGGGATGCCTCACAGTTGAAGGGGACTTTTCTCAGCACAACTCTTAAAAAAAGCAATATGGGTTTTGGATTTACCATCATTGGTGGGGATGAACCCGATGAGTTTCTGCAGGTGAAGAGTGTCATTCCCGATGGGCCTGCAGCCCAAGATGGCAAAATGGAAACTGGTAAGTGAAGCACTTTTCCTTCAACTTTTCATTAAGAACAGGAGGAAACTCGGCCAGAGGGAACTGAGCAATGGCACTGATACAGAGAATGTTTTAATGAGCAAGTTTGTCATTTCCCAGTGACATATCACTAGCTTGCTATATATTTTAGACCTCTTGTGCAGATTTCTGTTCCCTGTGCTGAAGCATTGCCATAGTTGGAGAGTTTGTTGTCCCCACAGTTTACCTAGCTGTGAAACCAGGAAGGATTTGGGGCAGGTGCATTGAGCACATCCTCTCTACCACATCCTGAATGCTGGCGAGTTCATGCCTGCTATTTTCAACGCCCCTGGCCTAATGCAAGTTGGAAGCGGTGACATTTTGTAATATGTATATGGATTCACAAATCTCAGTTTCAATAGCTGGAGGACATAAATCACCAAGTGATGAGAGTGGCAGATTTCCATTGGCTCTGCATATTTTTGCGACTGTGCATTCTGTTTCTGGCGAAATGCTCCATACAGCCCCAGTGTGGGTGCTGTGTCTTTTGTGGGCCATCCAGTTTTACAGCTGTGAGGAAATGAGGCTGAAGACTGCAAAGTAGTGTCTCTCTCGCAGAAGGACACCTGGTCAGGAATTCTAGCCCACTTTCCCGCCACTCTCCATTTTAGTGATTCTCTTCATTTAACAGGGAACAAACACCTGCAACGTAGTGGGAAGGGGCCCCTGTAGGTTAATGTGCTTTATTTGAGTGTATATGAGTGAAGGGACCATAATGTGAGAGTTTCTTTATAGAATCCAAAATGATTGTGCATTCTGTAAGTGCAAATACATTAGCAACGTTGTGTGGATAGAAACTGGGAAGAGACTCAGAAGTGTTACAGTAGTTTTAACATGTTGGTTTTAAAAGGCTGGCTGTAAGATTTTTAGGGTCTGGATAACGAAATTTTAAGTTAAGCACATTCCTTCTTCGTGGCTCCTAACCTACCTTGTTCAGCTTTCCTTGTGTTTTTCTTCTTGACCTTAAAATGAAAATTGGCACAAAGGGGGGGGAATCCAAATGGTTGGCTAGTCAAAGAAATGGTGCACCAGAGGTTTTCTGGAATCCAGATTAGACTTCTGAGGATGGTTAAAAGTAGAGCCAATTAATCACCTTTGAACTGGATCATGACCTGCACATCTTATTTCCATCAGGGCTTTCTCAGGGTGCTTTAGCTCAGCATGCAGTCACAAAGCATCTTACTGATGTTAAAGAAACGTCGTCATGCCCTTGAAATCAAACTTAAGATCCTTTAAAAAAGAAAGTCAGCACCTTTGCAGCAATAAGACCTGTAACTGTATTTTGTCACTTGTGGAAATCACTTTGTTTTTCCATTGGCAACAGCCTAGATTTCGCATCAATGCAAGGCAACAAGGATTAAAGGCAATCTTAAATGATTTTATTCCATAGTAGGCTCTGTGTACCTACTTTCCTAGGAAACAGGGAAATTAGATCAACTTCTACTTTTATTTGAACTTTTCAAATGCCAAAAATGATAAGACTCCACAAAGCATTTAGTTTAAAAACATGCCAAGCCTAGCAATCTGCAAACCAGTATTGGATTATGCTACTATTATATTACCCCGGCCACTTTGTTTATTAATATGTTTGTTACATTCATTTCCCCTTTTCTGTCATCATGGAAATCAAGACAGTGTACACAGGGTTTCCAGGTGGCTTCCCATCCAACCATGATGGGGATAACTCTCTTTTGAGAAGGAGACTCTAAATGCAGAGGGAGTCAGTGGACA
Organism: Gekko japonicus; assembly: GCF_001447785.1. NCBI lineage: Eukaryota > Metazoa > Chordata > Lepidosauria > Squamata > Gekkonidae > Gekko > Gekko japonicus. The sequence goes on along the minus strand of NW_015168652.1, from coordinate 3,285,311 downwards.
GGAAGAGAGAACAGTCAGGGGAATCTCTCCTATATTATAAAAGGGTTTTGGGTGCCAGAATTCTAAAATGCACTCCTTTAGTGTTAGGCCGAAAAAACTGCCACTCGGAAGACACTGGCTGGGTTCATTGGCTGCTTTGTGCAGTCCCGCCCAGCGTTCCAAGGTCATTTACATATGGAAGCTGATTGGACTACATTCCACACCTCAAACTCACCCCCCCCCCGCAAGGCAGTTGGAATTTTCAATTGGAAGAGGAGAATGATGTCAGCTGCTCCCTAGGCAGAGGCTGTGGGGGGGGGGGGTTGTAAAACTTAAGACAGACAGGCAGATAGGGTTGCCAACTCCAGGTTGGAAACTTCCAGGATATTTTAGGGATGAAGCTTGCTGAGGGTGGAATCTGAGGAAGAGGGGGACCTCAGACAGATACAATGCCATACTGCCCACACTCCAGACAAGCTGTTGCCAGTCTCCAGGTGACAGCTGGAGAGATCGTAAAGCTTTGGTGCTACTTCAAAGTTCCCCAGGAGCCCAAAACAGAGTAGTGTTTTGGAAAATCTTGAGGAATTGTTTGGTGCATTTACGATGGGGCTCCTGGGGAACTATTGTTGCCAATCTTGGCCCAGCAGCCATCAAACCATTCTCTTTAACCCCCTGCTGTGCAGCTGACTTCCCCCTAGGGTTGCCAATCTCCAGGTGGGACCTGGAGATCTCCCACTGTTACAATTGATCTCCAGATGACAGAGATCAGTTCCCCTGGAGAAAATGGATGCTTTGGAGGGTAGACCCTATGACATTATA
>NW_015168652.1:3229799-3284468 GCF_001447785.1 Gekko japonicus | reverse complement strand
CCCCATGCTGCCCTCTACAGAATCCACCCCCAAAACCTCCAGGTATTTCCCTCCTTAGAGCTGGCAACCCTACATTCCCCTCAGTGCCTGTTGGTAGGCATCTAAGCTTGGTCCTGTCACCTACTTTGGCCTTTGGGAGAAAACACATTGGGGCCAGTCCTGATAGGGTTGCGAACTCCAGATGGGAAATTCCTGGAGACTTGAGGGATGGAGCCTGAAGAGGGTGAGGTTTGAGGAGGGGTGGGACCTCAGACAGGTAAACTGCCATAGACTCCACCCTCCAAACCAGTCAGTCCCACATAGGGAACCATTGTTGCCAATCTCCAGGTGAGGGCTGGAGAGCACTCAGAATTACAACTGCTCTGCAGAAGGGAGGGCAGAGGTCAGCTGAAGTCAAAGGGGCAGATAATGGTAGGTTGATGGCTAGCTGGGAAGGAGATGGGGTTGCCAACTACATGCTGACAAATTCTTAGGGATTTGAAGGGGTGGAGCCTGGAGAGGGTGGGGTTTGCAGAGGGGTGGGACCTCAGACAGGTAGAATGCCATAGACTCCACCCTCCAAACCAGCCATTTTGTCCTGGGTAACAATTGCTGCCAATCTCCAGGTGAGGGCTACAGATCACTCACAATTACAACTGCTCTTCAGGTAGCAGAGATCAGTTCCTCTGGAGAAAACAGTGGACTCTGTCATTATACCCTGCTGAGGTCACCACAGCAAATTGACACTGTTTGCCCAAAGCCAGAGCACTGCCCCAGAGCCTCTTTCTAGATCCCGTTGTATTGCTTTCACAACGGGCTTTACTGCTAGTGAAAGAGATAAAGAGAAAAGGAGGGGGAATTGTGAGAAGCAAAACCCCTGTTAGTGGAGCCATGTTGAGCTAATTGATCTGTCTGTTCCATGGCAGGTGACAACTAAGGGGGACATGATAGAGGTTTATAAAATTATGCATGGGGTGGAGAGTGTGGACAGAGATAACTTTTTCTTCCACTTCTAGAATACAAGAACTCAGAGGTATCCAGCACATTTGATAGGCAGTAGATTCTGGACAAACAAAAGGAAATTCTTCTTTACTTAATGAGTGATAAAAATGTGGACTTCACTGCCAAAGGATGTAGTGATAACCACATTTATAGATGGCTTTAAAGGGGACTCCATAGATTCGTGTAGTTCTATCAGTGGTTACTAGTCATTGTGTCTAAAGGGAACTTCCACATTCAGAAGCAGTAAACCACTGAAAACCAATGGAAGGAGTGAAAATGAACAAAAAGAGGAACTGGTTGGCCACCGTGTGAGACAGGATGCTGGACTTGATAAATTATCGGTTCAATCCAGCAGGGCTGTTCTTATGTTCTTAAGAGATGTGGGGAGAAAATTTCAACCCAGAACAGACCAGGTGACCAAAAACATTGAAAAAAAGAAATATATATAGAATCACCACTGTAAATTACAAAAAAGCTAAAATTGCATTTTAAATCTTTAATCAGATTATAAATATTAAAAACTGTACATAAAAAGATAACATTTTGGTTACTTATATAATATAAAAACATCATTAGTAAATTGTACTTGTACACATGTGGATGTCACACACAAGCATCTTTCCTATGACCAGGTACAGTTATGAATCACATAAAATACATGTGAACCAAGCCAAACACCTACTTTTTTCTCCCCCCCCCTTTTTCAACCTTCTTGGTTCCCTTACCAGTGTAAGGAGGCCTTAGCCTCTGTGCCCTGTTTATTTATTTATTTAGAGATTTATGTCCTGCCCCTCTCCTGCAATGCGGGGCTCAGGGTGGCTCACTACATTAAAAAAAACCCCATAAACTTAATCATCAAAACAGTTAAAATATTGGCACCTGATAGCTACCCTCTGAGAACATCCCTGGAAGAACAAGGAAAACCAATCCAAGGCATTCTGTGGAGGAGAGTGGTAAATCTTATATCAACCTTTAAGACAGTATTATCCTACCATGGCAGTGGCTCTATGACCAGCAATTCTAGATCTATACCTGCTCAGAAAATCAGATCCAGTGTGTGACCCGCTCCCAAATGCAGCACAGCAGGACCCATCAGGACTGATGACTAGTCACTTTGAGACAGCTCTGTCGCAATACCTGGATTGCTCCTGGTAAAGTCCTAGCACAGGCTGGGCAGATAGTAACATGGAAGCCACATGCCTGACTTTTATGGATCCTCAAAAACAGGTTGGTCTGTTCCAGGCAGCACCTGAACACCAGCACTAATTAGTTTGGGGTGGGACCAGCTGCAGCTCCCAAACACAGCACAGCTCAACCTACCTGGTTGGCCACTGTGTGAAATAGAATGCTGGATTAGACGGACCATTGGTCTGATCCAGCAGGCAGGGCCGGCTCACTCACTAGGCAAACTAGGCGTTCACCTAGGGCGGGCCAGCCCTTAGGGAGCGCCAAACTGCACCCGCCCACCCGCCAAAAGCCCCACCACCCCACCAAAAGCCCTGACTGGGTGGCCACCGCCGCCTCCCCCCTGAGGTAGGTTAAGCTGAGAGCACCATGTGACTGGCCCAAGGCCACCCGCCAGCTCCTGCGATCATGGCACCAGCGGGGATTCGAACCAAGGTCGACCCAGATTCTAGTCCAGCCACCACCGCACCCCACTCGCTCTCCTCTAGGATGGTTCAGAGCGCGCCCCATCCCAGAGCATCAGTCGCAGATGCTCAATCACCAGGCAGCCAAGGAAGGCCTTCCCAAGTCCTGCCACAGTGGGGGCTGCTGACTGTGTGCTCACTTCCCTCCTCCTGGGGCAGAGGACTCGGCCTTCCCTTCGGCAATGCCAGCGCCCCTTGAGCTGGGAGTCTCCTATGGGACTGGCATGCAGGCCGCTGGCACCTTGCCCAAAGCGCCCTTCGGGGGCCTTCCTGCCCCCCTCATGGTGAAGTCCCTCCGTGGCCGGGGGCTTTGGCTGCATCAAGGGCATGGGGCAGGCACGTTGGGGGGGTGCTCCCAACCCTGCCTCTCCAACGCCGCTGCAGCCCCGCGAGGTGCGAATGGAGCCCGCCTTTATCGATGGGCAGCGCCGACGGTGCTCCGTGGCTCACCTCGGTCTTCTGCAGTTCGGAAACTCGCCTCTTGCTCTGAGGAGCTGCCGCCTTCGCCATGGAGATGCTGGAAGGGGATGCAGCAGGAGAGACTCCACCAGACATATGCACAGTGGCAGACTCCGTGTCTTCGCTTGCTCCCATCCCCCCCCCTCCTTGGGACCCGATCCGAATGGGCACTGCCAGGGATGTCTCTGGGGAAGGTTCAAAAACCCCTCCCATGGCTCCAAGTAGGGAGGGAGGGAGGGACACGCAATTTCCAGTTCGCCTACTTTGCCTTATTTTGGGGGAGGAGGACCTTGCCAAAGGAAAGCTCTTGCTGAACTCCACTTGAATCCCCAGGACCAGGTAGGTCAGGTCCACACAGGTGGACACCAGGTGAGAGAGACCCCTGGGAGAGACTGCAGCCACTGGAGCCACTGGAGCCTCCTGTACAAAGTTCCCTCTAAGCTGTGGAGTCCTGTGAGCAAAAATACTACTTTCTGAGCTACTGGCATTGTGGGGGGGGGCGCATGGGGGGCAATGCACGGGGGGGTGCCAGAAGGAATCCTCACCTAGGGTGCAAAATAAGCTGGGGCTGGCCCTGCCAGCAGGGCTCTTCTTAGATTTTCCACTGCCTTCTACCACCACCACATCTCATGGTGCCTAGATGAGGCAATCCACACAGTTCAATCAATTCCTGCTCATTCTTCTTCTTCCCATACTTGGCAGCAACTACAGTAGCATTATTTCAGAGCTGTTCTCTCAACAAACAGTTCTCAAAAGAGCTCTCTCAGCCACACCTACCTCACAGGGTGTCTGCTGTGGGGAGGGGAAGGGAAGGGGAAAGGAGATTGTAAGCCACTCTGAGACTCCTTCAGGTAGTGAAGAGTGGGGTATAAATCCAGTCTCCTCCTCCTCTTCTTCTTCCACACAGTTCAGTAAGCCAAGCCAATATGGGCTCCTTTTTCACTTCACTTCATCTTGGGCACCCTGCTCCCCATCTGTGTCAGGTCTTCACCAGTGGCATCAGCTACAACAACCTGGCTACCATGCCACTCAGCCAAGCTGCACTTAGTCCTCTATGCTCTGCTGATGGGCATACCTATTTTGTTCAGGGCTAGGTTAGTGGCTTTCAACTATGGCTTGTTTCCCACACTAATCAAGCACCCATATTGACACACAGTATGGGCACCACCATTTTCTTGTAAGAGGAGGAGGAGTTTCCTTGCAAGCCAGAGAAGTCATACATTATCTCTAGCAGATGCAGCAAGTAACCATGGGTTCCAGGGAACAGACTCCTTCAGAGAAGAAAGGACTAAATTCAACGGCATTATTTGCATAAATGAGCAAATAATAAAAGAAGAGCAGGGCTCAGTATCAAAAGAAAGGTAACAAAATGGGGAATGCCCTAAGGCTACATGATTCATGTAATTGTTCAGCTGAGCTGTTTTGTGTGGTCCGGCGCTTTTACATCATAGCCCAGGACATTGGATTCTAACTACATGACAGCCCGCTGTGATTAATTAGCAGAAAAAATCACCCAGATCTACTCTGGATCGATGCTGATGTGAATGTATGTTCAGATGATGTACCTTTGGCAACTTCTTGTCTGATTTATATGAATTTTTTTTTTTCAGTTTGTAGAGTCTGAGGATGTGGAGTTTCCCTGGAGAGGCGAGACTATCACCTGTGTTCTTGACTCTTGCCTTTCCTGGCTGTTAAATGCCACCAGATAGGGGAAAGGAAGAGAGGGTAAGGGGAGTGGCAAATACTTCCTTGAGTGTGGGAGTTGTACCATCTGTGCTCAAGGGGGAAGTGATTAGACCAGTTGTGGGGAAACCCTTGCTAAACCCTATCATGCTGGAAAACTTCAGCTAGTCTCCAATCTTCCATTCTTGGGCAGGGTGTTTGAGCAGGTGGTTGCTTCTCAGCTCCCCAGGGCTCTTGGGAGAAACTGATTTTCTGGACCATTTCAATCTGGAACAAAGATTGTTTTGGTTGCCTTGGTTGATGACCTCTACTGAAAACTAGAGGGTGAATGCTTCTCTGCTAGTTCTGCTGAATCTCTCAGTGACCTTTGATACTATTGACCATTAGTATCCTAGTGAGCTGCCTCTCAGCACTGGGACTGGGGAGCACCGTGTTATGTTCATTTGAGTTCTGTCTGGGGGGTGGTCTCAGAAGGTGGTGCTGGGGGATTCTTGCTCTGCCCCATGTCCATTGGCCTGTGGGGTTCTGCAAGGTTTGTTCTTATCCCCCATTCAAATTAATATCTATGTGAAACCACTGGGAGAGGTCAACAGGAGATTTGGGCTGCGATGTCACCAATATGTGGATGATATCCAGCTCTACCTTTCTTTCCCACCTAATTCCAAGGATGCTGTTGATGTTATGAACCAGTGCTTGGAGTCAGTAATGAACTTGATGAGGGTGAACAAGCTGAAACTTAATCCAGATAAGACAGAGGTTCTCTGGGTCAGTAGAAAGCAGATCTGGGACTCGAGATCTCTCCTGTCTTGGATGAGGTTATACTCCCCTTGAAAAGCCAGGTTCACAGCTTGGGAGTGCTCCTCAACACAGCAGTTGAAAACTAGGCGGGCGTGGTGTGCTTTTGTCCAACAGTGATCCATGCTTTAGTCTAGACTGGACTGTTGCAGTGTATTTGACTTGGGGCTATGCTTGAAAAGTGTTCAGAGGCTGCAGTTAGTGCAGAATGCTGCAGCTAAACTGTTGGTTGGGGCCAACAATTGGGAGCATGTGATCTCAATATTACACAATTACACTGGCTGCTGATCAACTCCTGAGTCCAATTTCAGGTGTTGTTTTTGACCTTTAAAGCCCTACATGGCTTAGGACCAGGTTATCTGAAGGACTGTCTTTTACTGTATGTTCGTGCCTGGGAATTAAGATCACAGGGAGAAGTCCTCCTGAATGTCCCATCAATCAGAGAAGCTTGTTTAGTCAGTACATGAGAAAGGCCTTTTAGGTGGCAGCCCAACAGTTATGGAACAACCTCCCCAGGGAGGTGTGCCTGACCCCCTCGCTTTCGATGTTTAGGAGGCAGCTGAAGACCTCTTCCGTAAAACAGCTTTCCTTGTAGACATCACATCGCTCAGGGAGTATCTGAGCTGTGCATGCTGCCACTGAATAAGGAACTCTGTGTAATGACAAGGTTGCAATTAGTTCAGACCCCCCCCCCTCACATACACGTGCTTTTTTCAATGCACCAGCATGGTCTCAGAGCTAGGGGACATACTTCTGCAACAAAGAGGAAGACCTTTCTCATCTTCAAGACTGTCCTACTGTAGTGTGAAACTTCACAGTAAGAACATTCTTTCCTGCTTTCCTCTTTCCTTTAATTTATGCATGCACTTTGATAGAGAACTTCATACAACAAATGTTGAAAGCCATTTTGATCTTATTATAAACATGGAAAAATTATGCTTGTGGATTGTTTGCAGAGAAATTCAGATCCTTAAGTTTGGAAATTATTAACTAAATCCTGGTTTGAGAACCCATATTAATGCAAACTTGGAGAGGCAGAAGAACTTCATAGACATTACATTCATCATTAAAAAAATATTTCTCTGATTCATCGTAATTCTATCATCTTGATTCAATTCAAGCTCTCTCTAGTATAAAATAATACATGTATATTCCCATTTATGTTAATTCTGTGGATGAAGTCTTTGCTTGTATTTCAGAATTATTTGATTCAGATCCTCTTGTGACTTCACTTTTATTGCATTTTTGTTAGAGTTTCCCTCCCTTTCTGTATGAGTCAGATATTTATGTTTTCTGTATGTAACTGAAACCCAAGATAAATAAAAATCCCCAATAAGATTTCAGATGGTGCAGAGCTCAGGACTTTCTTGGTTTATGAAGAAAAATAACTTGATATGAACCAAGAGTAAAATAACATAAGGATTGTTTTCGGGCAATGTGGAAGGAGGTAGGCTAGGCTGAAAGGATATGACTGGCCCAAGGTCACCCAGAAAGCTTCCATGGCAGATTGGGTATTCAAACCTGGGTCTCCCAAGTCCTAGTCCTGTCTTTTTCCCCTAGTAGGGTTAAATGCAGCCTGGGAGAGGAATGGTTGGGGGGGGGGGGGACTTATGCAATGTAGCCCTGGTTCTTTCCTCCAGCGTGGTGTAGAGAGCCAGCAAAGTGTAGTGGTTAAGAGTGGCAGACTCTAATCTGGAGAACTGTGTTTGATTCCCCACTCCTCTGCATGAAGCCAGCTGGGTGACCTTGGGTTAGTCGCAGTTCTCTCAGAGCACTCTCAGCCCCTCCTACCTCACAGGGTGTCTGTGTGGGGAGAGGACAGGAAGGCAATTTGAGACTCCTTCGAGTAGAGAAAAGTGGGGTATAAAAACAACTCTTCTTTAACAGTATGGCTCTTCTTTCCTGTAACCCAATTTTATGCATCTTTATGCGCACTGGGCAGTTTATGGGAACAGGCATAAAGAATACAACTGGAAACCTTGCAAGCTAGCCGCCACTACTTCACACTCAAGACAGTCCTATAGGAAAAACAACCTTCATATAATCAAAATATACGCATTCAGTTTTGACTGTTTCTTCTTTGTCTGTAGACCCAACATCCACTGGTCACCAAATATCATAATATTCCCTTGGTCTTTCTAGGGTTGCCAATCCCCCAGTGGGGCCAGGGGATCCCCTGATTTTGGAGGCCCCAATCCGACGCAGCCCAGCTGGCCGGCAGGGAAGCCCCACCCCGAGAGGCCCCCTCTCAGTGCTGCCAGCACCAGCACGATGACATCACCATCGCATTTCCAATATTAGGGGCGATGCTCTAGGCTTGGGGCAAAATTCTATGGTTTTGAGGCCCAGAAAACCATAGAGTTTTGCCCAAAACCTAAAGCGTCACCCCCAATGGCAGAGACGTGATGATGTAATTTCCAGGTGACGTTGTTGTGCCATACGCGCAAAGTGCGTGCATCAGAAGACTCCAGGAAGGAGTCCCCCCGTCAGCAGCAAGGTAGGACCCGTCAACCCTAGGTCTTTCTCAAGTGGGCTTTCTCCATGGATGCATCATCTAGCCCTGCTATCTATACTGTGGAGAATCAGGCAGTTTCTTACTGTGCACTCATATGCAGAATTACAGCATTCTAAGCCCATTGATTGCACTGTCAGACTCCAGGACCTACAACAAGGGTCCACAAAGCCTGGGGGCACCTTTGAAATGTGATAAGAGTTGTATGAGATTCTGATATAGAGTTGTGTGCATATAGGCAACTGGCCAGGTGTAGGGGGGAAATGTCCCAGGAGAAAAATTACAGAAAGCTCTTAACACAAGAGTTCCTGATGATTCCTAGAGCTACCTGTTGTCACCTCTGGGTAATTCTAGGAATCATCAGGAACTCTGTGGTAAGAACTTCCTGTAAGTAGACAAGGCCTTATTTTTCTTTTTAACTTTTCTCCAGCATTGGCAGGAATGGGACCTGACAACAGGGGACACCCCACCCTGACAGTGTATGTGTATTGGCAATGCATCCCTATGTGGATGCAAACACAAAATGGCTGCTGCAAGAGACCGAACCAGCCACAAAATATCAGGGAGTGAGGTTATGCATAACACTGATAGTAATTTTCTAACATTTCAGGCAGAAGCCCTTTTTAATGGGGTGGGGGATCACTGTCTCTCTTTTTAGCTCTGTCTGTCTCTCTCATATAAACACAAGAGGCTCAAGTGCAGGGGAGAAGTGGGTAATTTCAAAAATACACTGGGAAAGGGGGAGTGAGAGGGAATAAAATCAACAATGTGATGGCAGCTGCCACTGAAATGACAACTTTTTTCTACACAGTCAATCAGGTCTCCAGCAGCTGATCAGAAGCCCAACTGGGCAAGAGCCCCTCTTGGCCTCGCCCACTTTCTAAAAGTACTTGACAGGTGACAGGAAAGGTGTTGTCAGGTACTATGGAGACATTTGACGTAGAAGATTGCTGTAGATTTCTTAGTGTGTCTCCATGATCCTAAAAAGACATCTGGTTATGATAGTTATGGTGTTGTAGGCATAATATACAGAGAAAGAGTACCTTTAATAATCATAACTGTTTTACTTAAATAGCTTGTCTTGAAATAATAGAATTGGTCCTGACCTGGATAGCCCAGGCAAGCCCAATCTCGTCAGATCTTGGAAACTAAGCAGGGCTGACCCTGGCAAGTACTTGGAAGGGAGACCTCCAAGCAATACCTGGGCCTGGGATGCAGAGGCAGGCAATCAAGCCACCTCTCTGAAAAGCATTGATGCCCCAGTAGGGGTCACCAGAGGTCACCATGACCATGCGAGCACGCGCACACACAGTATTAAAAAAATAATAGAATTGGACAAAAAAGCCCTTTTTATTTATCATCTTAAATAACTATTTTCAAATGCTGATCTTAAAGCTCTGAGAATAGCCCTCAGCATATTTTATGCATTCTTACACTTTGTTTCAATGAATGTACAAAATATTCATTTTGGAGTTAAGGTCTAATAATATAAATGTACTTGTTCTGTCTTGTACTTGTTGAGGATTCGTGCTTCTTACAATAATTTCATTTTGCTTCCTTTACTTTGCTGTCTTAACATGCCAACCACAAATATATCCTGGAGAAGCAGGACAACCCCTTAATTTATTATGTGAGATAAAAATGAGGTTTGTAAATATAAGACAATCCAGAGCAGGCATGGGTTGTGACATTGTGACAACCTCACATAGTAGATTAGAAGTTTTTAATAGGCATATTTGTGATGAGTACCAAGGTGTGTTAACTGGAATTGCACTGCAGTTTGTATTGATTAAAAAAAAGAACTTGTACATGATTGGTCCCCTTTTAGAACCTTGGGGAGGAGAAACAGGAATGAACCATTGAGGAATTAATGCTTAGGGAATGACTGTTGGGAGGCTACTGGTTGTAACACTGTTTCCTGCATCTGTATGACTCATTCTGTTGTCCTTGTATTAGTCATGTCTTCACAAGAAATGTTGCTTTGCAAGTAAAAGCTGCTCTCTAGTTCATGTGAGACTTTGGGTCCCCTACAAAGCCTCCCTACTAGAAGTCCCAAGAGACATTAGCCCTTTGAGCACTGAGTTAACCGTAGTACAAAAGACAGAGTTGTCATGTCAAGAGTTACAAAATTCTCTTTGACTTTCTGTGTGTGCAAAGTGACAAAAATCTAAGCTGAAAATGGTAACTGTCATTGTCTAATCTGTTTCATTTACAAATGGCAAATTGTGTGCATTGTTGTACTCTAAAAGCTACCAAGATTGTGAAGGGAACTTGGTAGTGTGAGACTTTATATTGATATATAAAGATTAATAACCATCTTTGGAAATTCCATCACTTCAGCATTTCTTCTTGGGTTTCAGCTTTAATAGCGCTACATTTTTATTTTATCTTTCCATTGTATCATGATATAATTTTCCTAACAATCATCCAGAATTTATGGATTTTATGGCTTAAACCAGTATTATAAATACACAGGTTGCAAGACAGTTGACAATGGGTTGGATCCGGACTGTTTTCCAAAGGCAGAATGGAACTTTCCTGCCTCTCCCCTCCCATTGTAGCCCACTGATCTGTACAAAATGCTGCTTTTGGGGGACAGGGTACCTTGAGCAATGCCAAGGGAGGTCTGTAGGGGGGAGGGGAAATCAGTAGAAATTGCAGACTTAGTCTGGATCCAACACAGATGCTGAGCATGCCAAGAAGAATGTAATACAGTTGTATATCTGCATATGGAACAAATATTAGGGAAGGCTAATTGTAAAATATACTATTTCCCCTTGTTCTCTGCAATGTACAACACTGTTTCAGCAACTATATAATGTTATAAGTATAAATTATGTTTAAGACATATGCTAACATGAACTTGGTGGAAGAGATGCACTAATAGCCTGCTCAGTCTATTTATAGACACTACCCCCCATCACAATAATTCTGTCAGTAATGTAGTACTTAGACATCTTTGGTTACTTTTCTTATTGGTGGAGACTTTATGTTTAAGATCATTTAGAAGAAAACTGTATAAGAATCCAAGGAAATGTAACATCCAAAGCAACCCTTATATTATGCATCTTCTACTTCCTTCCATTTCCTTCTAAAGCATCTTCAATTTCCTTCTCCAGATTCTCTGACTGCACAAGATTAAAGAAGCTTTCACACAGATTATGCCTCAGGTTGTCTTTTATGTGATGTATTGTGACATATTTTTAGGACTAGACCAAATGTTCAGTCTTGAACATTTTTTTTTAACATATGAGTGTTTCAGGGGAGCAAAACTTCTCTGACCTTTTCCCCAAAACTTTACTTCTTTTGTACTGCTTCTCTGCCTGTTTGCCGCCATGATGAACTGATACCATTTTGAATTTGAGATTCTTTATTATTTTTGCTCTTCCAAGTAGAAGTGTCCCTGCCACCAGGTGGTGGATAGGGATAGGCGTGAACCTAAAAATCTGGTTTGATTTGAGGTTGGGGGCGGCGCCTGAACTGAACCCTGGACCAAGCCAAAAGGCCTCCACCTAAACCGAGCCAGTCCAGTGAGTTCAGTTCCCCCTTTCTCTTGGGGAAGTTTAAATGGCTGGCAGCTATCCATTTCTCTTCCCCCTGCTTTGAAGAGGGAGGAGCAAAACCAACGGGTTTAATGGCTCACACCCATTTAAACCCAACAAAGGTGGTGTGCCCATCAGCTGTTAAGTTTAAATGGCTCACAGCCATTTCACCAGTCAGTTTTGAAGCAGGGGAAGTGAAACCAACTGGTGAACTAGCTCACAGCCATTTAAACCTAACAGGTCAGCTGCAGACTCATGCCACTGAGCACTTATTTAAATGGCCCTGAACAGCTGAACTAGACAAAAGTTCAATAAATATTCAGGGAAGGTGCCTTCCCCAAACATCAGTTGAGGGGATCCGAACCGGCCCAAGGTCATGCCAAATTTTGGCTCATGAGCCAGTTCGTGCCCATCTTTAGTGGTGGAAATTATCTTCGAGTCACAGCTGATTTACAGTGACACCATAGGATTTTCACTGCAAGAGACGTTCAGAGGTGGTTTGCCATTGCCTGCCTCTGCATCATGACCATAGTATTCCTTGGAGGTCTCCCATCCAAATACCATCCAGGGCCAACCCTGCTCGGTTTCTGAGATCAAAAGGAGGAGGAGGGGGAGGCTTCATGTGGAGGAGCAGGGAATCAAACCTGGTTTTCCAGATTAGAGTCCACCACTCTTAACCACTAAACCAAGCCTGGGCTTTCCAGGTCAGGGCTGCTGCCACATAGCCAGTAAGGGAATCCCTTACATTGCACCAGCTTCCTTTGTACAAGCTACAGAAACAAAGAAGATTTTGACACAAAACAAACAAGAATGCTACTGGTTCAACAGGACCTTTGGTCATAAACCAACTTAAATTCAGAAGTCCTGAAGTTAGGAAAGTCCAGCTCTTCTTTTAGGGGACGATAATGGAGTGATGCTGGGCAGTATGACTGTCCAATCAGGAATCATGTGAAGATTTTTTTTATTCCCTTCCTGAATATTACTGAAAGAAGGAAACATGATGGGTGCAAAGTTATTCATGAAATGTGCCACATAATTTAGCTCAGCCCTACATATTTTTAAAGTTCTTTTGATTTGAGCACCAGTAATGAATGCTTCCAAATTATGGCCTCGATTCAATCCTCGCTTGCATTCAGCATCAATAGCATGTTCCCTCTTGTTTATCTTAACATATTGAAAGGGCTAAAAAAAAAAAACCAACAACACCCAGACAATGTGAAAACTGTATTAAATTAACCTCTGCTATCAAGATGTGTGAATTCTGTCAGACATTACCTCAAAGTCATTAGGAAAGCTATGGTGCCTTGTGGTCTCTGACTGAATTGGTGATACAGCAGGTTTTCCATCCTTTCTTTTTCTAACCACCACAAGGATGTCAGTTGATTCAGTGAAGCAAAGATTGCCATTGTATTTCACTCATAATTTCAGTCGCACCATTCAATATCAAAGTGGCTTATCATTCTTACTTCAGAATTATTAAGCTGTGGTGCTGTGTGTTTTTGGAATAAATGGGATGAACACACCCAAAAAAAACACTCTTAGGTCCTTGTAAGTGACTTTCGAGGATAGGGTGGTCTTTGGACTCCATCACATTAGCTGTGTAAGTGGTTGTTCTTCAAGCAGTGTGATGGGGGGGGGAGGAATATCTTTCTGGAGTCTCCAGCCCCAACTGTAAGCCTTGAAAAGCTCCAAGAATTAAGATTTTAGAACCCCTTAAAGACCAAACAAGGGGCTGCAGTGGCTCAGAGGTTAAGACGCTGAGCTGCAGACCAGAAGATCTGTAGTTTGACAGTTTGAGACACTAGTGCCATATGACAGAGTAAGCTCCCATCTCTGGCCCCAGCTCCTGCAAACCTAACAGTTTGAAAGCAAGAAATTGCAAATAGATAAACAAGTACTGCTTCGTTGAGAAGGTAACAGCGTCCTGTGCACCTCAGCATTTAGTCATGCTGGCTACATGACCATGGAAACCTTTACCTTTTTGGGCAGGAATCAGGAACGGATTTCCGGCTGGCTCCCAAGTTGGCCGCGCCCAGCAGGAACTCATTAGCATAATAGGCCACACCCAACAGCAGAAACTCATTAGGATTGGCTACATTAGGGGGTGTGTGGCCTAACATGCAAAGGAGTTCCTGCTACAAAAAAAGCCCTGGGTTTTGACAACAAACAAGGTAAACAGAATAACAAGCAAAAGGTGGGTGTGGCTGGATAACCACACTTCTGGTAACATGGGGGTGTGGCCTAATGTGCTAATGAGCTGTGCTGTCAGGGGTGTCAGAACAAGCCCAATATGCTAATGAGTTCCTGCTGTTGGGTGTGGCCTATTATGCTAATGAGTTCCTGCTGGGCTTTTTCTACAAAAAGAGTCCTGTTTCCCAATATTAACCTTAAATCTAAGATGAATGCACAGTCCTTATAGACTCATCTCTAATTTTAAAAGGAATTATGTTTGTAGGCCTCTTGGTTGTGGTGGAAAAAATAATGTCGTCATGGCATTTCTAAGCCCAGGATGATGAGTGACCACACTAAAAATAGGCCTCCAGCCCAGGTTTACTTCAGTAAATCAGTAAAGCTTGGGCTAGATGTGGTTTACAGGAATATACAAGACTGGAGGCTGTACTCTCTGGTTCATCACCAGGTAACAGCAAAAAAAAGGCAATTATGCAGGATTTCCTAATATCATGAATTCTGTGTACAAAATGTGAATGTTATGGTTCTGAAACTATACACACAATTAATTTAGCACATTTTATGCCACCTTTCCAGAGTCCTGCTCAAGGCAGCTTAAAACACATCTGTGATGTGGTAAACCAAGGTGAAGCATGGCCAGTACTGGACAGTGGGCTTAGAGCCCTCTCCATAAATTAAAACATAATAGTTGTGTACTTTTTCTGAGGGTAGAGCCCTGTATGGGTTCTGGTATAGAGATGGGAATGGGGCACAGCTGTTTTTCGGTGGCAGGATGTTGTCCAGCTCTTTTGGACAGGCTTGGGAGCAGAGCTTTTATTTGTGTGTTTGAGAAATACAGAAAAAACAAGGCTTGTTCTGTTTGCTTGGTTTTTTGTGTTTTGGCAATCCTAACTGTGACACAGGAGAATGACTGTAATCATAATGTGAAATAGCTTTTCAAAATGTACTTATTGCTTTGGCTGTGGTCAGATGTGCAGTTTGATCCGGTGTGGCCCCACCTCTAATTGATCAAGGTTTTTTTGTAACAGAGAATTCTGATCAGACTTACCACCTTAGCATTCTCCAAAGTGCTTTCACCCTATCCTTGAGCAATCAGATGCAGCAACCAGGGCGTGCAGCCATCAGCCATTTTTTTTTGTCCTTTGAGCATGTGCACAGGTGCTGATGAGCCTGCTGAGATATATAGTTCACTGCCATCCTCCCTCTCTAATCTTTTCAATTAATCCCTTCCCCAAAGCACAGAAAAAAGCTGAGGTACAGAGACATTTTTATAAAGAAAACACAGTTTTGAGAAGCCCCTGTGGGAGAGTGAGAGAGAGGTGCAAATATGCAGTTATGTGCAGATTGCTAACTAGTAAAAAAAATGGTGGCTGGAAAACAAGAGACCAGTCAGACCTGCCTGATGGCTTGTGTTCACAGCAGAGCGATCAGACAACAGGAAATCCAGTTTGAAACCAGGTCAGCCCAAGAGGACCGGACTTTCACAGGTATCAAAGAAACACACCGTAAAGGGGGGAGGACACAGGATGCAGATAACTGGGGCATGACAGACAGGTGTTGTCTGATCATGCATTTTAAATCCAGAAGGGAACAGCAATGGCAATGGATCAAACTACACATCTGATCGCAGCCTTTCTCTGGCGTTCAACTAATCTGTGCTATTAAACGTATTTCCTGCATTGTGTGTCTCTCTTATTAGTGTTGGAAGTATTATGCATATCTCGAGCTATCATGCTGTGAATCTGCTGAGTTATGGTCCTGTCTATTTGAGCTAGCTATTGTGTGAATTCTACAGTAACCTCCTGGAGGTTCCAGATTTCTAAAATAAAAGAGTGCTATAATGCATTGTAAATACATCTCAATTTATTCAAATCCTGTTTGATAAATCCTTTGTCTGCATGATATATTCTATTGAATGTGACAGAAACAGACAGAGAGAAATTGAACTACATTATTAATAGCCTGGGAAATAGTATTATTAATCCCTTCCCTAATTTATTTTCCTTTTGATTTCTCAGTAGATACCTAAACAGTTTGGGCAGTAAATTAAGTGGCAAGGGTGAATATAAACATATCAGATTACTTGTCTCTTCCAATTTGTCAAAACTGACATAGATTTCAATGGTGGAAAGGGAATTCTCCCATCAGAGTTTTACGTTTATTTGGCTTGTAGTCTTATGAAAAGAACTTTCTAAATATATAATATAGTTCAGCATGTACATAGAGACTGGAGATGATCTAACATATTTATTTTCTTTCTCATGGTGAATCTGCCTGGATCATTACTTAATTTCCTTTCATTTTTGTGTTCTGCTGTCCCAACACAAATGTCCCATTATACATACATGCTTCTTCCTTGTGAAATTATGCGCTATGCTTTTTTCCTCATAAATTTGTCCATATTCTGATACCCCAAGTAAATTTAATTTGGTGTGGCAGAAGGAAAGGGGAGGAGATGTAGACAGAATTGTGGTGAAGTAATCAGATTTTGTTTCATCCACATGAAAGAAGCATGGTATCTTAGGGGAACTGTGTGCTGAATGATGTTTTGGCTTGGAAAGTTTCCTCTGACTGAAGGTTATTTCCATCCGCAAAGTATAACTTCCTCGCTTGACTGCTCCCACTGTAACCTGAAATACCTACCCATACCGCTTCTGTGAGATGGAACAGTCCAGGAACAGCATGGGGGGGGGGGGCTTGAGGGTCTGCTGCAAGTGGGAGAGTCGATGACAGTTGCCCACTCTCCACTCATGGAAATTTTTAACAAGATCGATCCCTTCTATTAAATGGAAGGCCCTACTAATTGGAGAGGCAGCAGCGTCTGGGAAGAGGGTCAGCCTGAAATTGTTATCTAGAACAGTTATAGAAAGATTTGTTCTTCTTTTTAAAAGGTGCAAGCTTACATGTGAAGAAGAAAAACCAGAAGCAGAATACAAAATAGGAAGCTGTTCTCTCTGTAATGTCCTCTGGTTCCATATGAAGGAATTGCTTTTCAGGGGAGGGGAGGGAGTTGAAGGTGGTAGGTGAAAAAGATCAAAGTTCTGGTCTAGAGAAAAGGGCACATTTAGCTTCTGAGAAATAGTTAGACAGACAGAGAGAACAGAGGTCTACTTTACACATTAACTAGGAGTAATGCCCGTTGTGGGAAGAAAAACGACGAGATCTAGAAGGAAGCTCCAGATGAGTGTCCCGACTGTGGCTGGTGGGGTGGCAGAGGGAAGGGGAAAATGAAGGGAGGCAAGCCATGTTTCTTTCTTTCTGCTTAGCTATAAGGCAGGGCTGTCTCAAGTCATTTTGCTTCCCCAAGTGGGTAGAATGGGAGGACAGCCTCATGGTAACAGGTATGGTTCTCTCCACCTCTGACTTATTTTTTTGGGTGGGAGGGGGGTGTTATGCAGTGGCAGCTAAGGTAGAAAAGCACCTCCTCCCGTGCCATGTTTTCTGGGTTCCAAGGGTCTGGAAAGTGGTTCCAAAGCAGATTACACGGTTGCCAACTCTGGGTTGGGAAATACCTGTAGTCTTGAGGGGTGGAGCCTGGGGAGGGCAGGGTTTGGGGTGGGGAGGGACTTCAGCAGGGTATAATGCCATAGAATCCACTGCCCAAAGCAGCCATTGTCTCCAGGAGAACTGATCTTGGTCATCTGGACATCAGTTTTAATAGCTGGAGATCTCCAGGTACCGTGTGGAGGTTGGCTTATGTTAATTTGTAGCTATGCAGTCACAGCTAAGGTAGGAAAGCACCTCCTCCTATGCCATGTTTTCTGGGTTCCAAGGGTCTGGAAAGCGGTTCCATAGCCACTTACATGGTTGCCAACTCTGGGTTGGGAAATACCTGTAGATTTGAGGAGTGGAGCCTGGAGAGGGCAGGGTTTGGGGTGGGGATGGACCTCAGCAGGGTATAATGCCATAGAGTCCACTACCAAAAGTAGCCATTGTCTCCAGGAGAACTGATATTGGTTATCTGAAGATCAGTTGTAATAGCTGGAAAATTTTCTGTAGGGGAAATGATTTGCTGTGGCTGGGGAACACGGTGATTTCTGAGTGATCTCCAGGCCCCACGGGGAGACTGGCAATTTAACCTCAGGACACATTCAGTGACTCCCAACAGCAACAGCAAATTGTTCAGAATGTTAGAGGCAAAGGCCAATGAGGCCACATATGCAAATGACCTCTGTGTTCCGACTGGCTATGGGGGTTGAGGAACAGCAAACTGTTTAGAATGTTGGAGGCGGGACTCAGGCAATGCAGCCAGTGGAGTGACACGTATTGATTTGGGAGCCTGTGGAATATTCAGCAACGTGCCACCACCAGCAGAGAATTATTATAGAGAGAGATGTGCAACCTGTATGTAGATTACATATGGCACCCTGCCTGGCAGCATTTTTGTTTCTTTGTTTCTGTGCATAATTTGAAATGGAGTCCCACAGAAAACTGCAGCAGTCCACCATTTTGCAGATGAAAAGAGGGGCACTTCTGTGCTTGAACAGATGGGTCTGTGAGTTGAGCTGGGCCAACTTAACCCTAACCTAAAGAATAACACAGCCCTTACAGAACCCAAATGCTCTACAAGCACAGCAAGTAGAAAGTAAACCCACTTCCAAGCAAATGGCTCCAGATAACAAAAGTAGTGAGCTCAGTGTAATAACTATTGTACAAAATGAATACATTATATTGCATTGAGAAGACACTGATTTCATTTTACAACTGAGGCACATTGAGGAACAGCAATAAACAAGTTACCTAGCATCGGCCTAGCAATAAACAAGTTACCTAGATGCACAAGTTAAGTGCATCTATGGCACTTAATTCTTAAATCAGAATAATGTAATAATAAAAAGTATATCTGAGCTTA
Organism: Gekko japonicus; assembly: GCF_001447785.1. NCBI lineage: Eukaryota > Metazoa > Chordata > Lepidosauria > Squamata > Gekkonidae > Gekko > Gekko japonicus. The sequence continues at coordinate 3,265,805 of NW_015168652.1, read as the reverse complement.
TGCAGAATTCTTGTCCTTCACCACTGTACAACTACAGTTGTCCCCTCCCTGCTCAAAATTAGGAAGCAGGGTATATAGTGTGATGATACACCTCCCATTCAGATAAAATCCTCAGTAACTCTCAAAGCACTGACCCCATCTCCACGGCCATCTTCTTGGTTTCTTTCCATTCCATATAAAGTTGTTTATCGTTTTCTGCCATTTTAAAAAAAACTTTCTTCATCTATATCAACTGGTAGCATTTGGAACAAAATCTGGGTTCAATTTCAGAGTCCTTATTTTCAAATTGAATGCTCTTCCCTAGGCCTTTGCTTCATAAGACATCTCCCCGACTTTGGCTCTCAGAGCTATTCCAGACACGCACTGAGGTGTTCCCAGAATATTGTGTAGGAATCTTAATAGAGGTCTGTCAGTATTGTCTGTTACTGCACTGATCCAGACCCCAGTGGCATATAGCCTCTGCCCAGAAACTTTAGCGCTGAATACTTTGACTGTCACAGGAACATATTGGCCACCTGTGGAATAATAAAATCATCAGATGGTCTTCCCAGTACTCATAGCGGCTCTAACAGCAGAGTTCAAGTGCACCCTCTGGGAAAGATTTGCTTGAAAGGTGATTCCTAAACATTTTAAATTCTCTACTTGCTCCATAGGTTGATCTGCCACCAACCACTTATATTTCTTTATCTTCCATTTTTTACTAAAAAAAAAGAAGAACCTTAGTAACAGAATTTATGGCTTAAACTAAATTACATCCCTCAGGGCCTAACACCTTTAATCCTCAGGGGCAATTTTCAAATCTCCTGGTCAAAGGCAGTGCACTGCAAATTGATGAGTTTGGGTTTTTCTCTGCAAACTATCCTAAAAATCGGTTTTGACCATGTGAAAGCAATTATAAAATAAAGGTTGTTAGACACTGAACAGCAGGGCAACATTAGTAGAACACCAAAATTTTTGGCTCCAGAGCCAGGCACATAGCCAGGAATTTTTAAGTCAGGGGGCATTTTAATTTTGGGGGGGCACTTGCTAATTTAATCCTCCCCCTCTGTTGGGGTGCCACCAGCCAGCTCCATGCCCCCCCCTATAGGGCTGCCAAATGCCCCCAGGGGGTGGATTTCCCCCCGCTTTCGAGCCCCGATTTCCACCCCCCCCCCGGAATTGGGGCCCAGGGGAAACCCCACCCCCATGTGCATGTCACCCGGATGTGACATCACACGCTGGGGCGGGGCCACAGCCATTTGAGGGGAAAACATAGAGCTTTCCCCTCAAATGGCTGTGGCCCCGCCCCAGCGTGTGACGTCACATCCGGGTGACATAGATGCGGCGCGCGCGCACCGGGAGATGGCCAGCGATCCCCCGCCGAGGAGGTAAGAGAGATTTGGCAACCCTACCCCCCTAGCCAATCTCTGCCATCACTGGTGGCACTGGGTTACAGGAAGCAAGCTCTGGCTTTGCAAGGCCGGCTGAGCCAGCAAGGAGGGAAGGGAAGGCAGGAGCATCAGGGCACATACCAAGACTCCAGGAGTCCTGAGCAGAGTCAGCCTGGGGCTCCTTTGGGCATAACGTGTTCTGCTGGCTTGTGCCCTCATTGCCTTCCAGGAGCCTCTTATAGTGCAGGCGGGCCCCTGGAAGCAACTTCTGTCTTTGCAAGGCCTGCCAAGAGTGCTGAGCTGGCTTGGCCCCAGATTCCTCCGGGAATAGCGTGCTCCACTGGCTCATGCCCTCATCACCTTCTGGGAGCCTCTTGTGGTGCAGGCGGGCCCCTGGAAGCTGCCCAATGCTGCCCTGGGAAGGTCAGCTCACCAGTTGTAAGGAAAACAAGCGGCTGGCCTGGTGAGGTTGGAGCATTGCCTGCCTCCTGTGCCGCCTGCTCAGTTGGCATAACTTCCCTGCTGGAGCACCATGGCAGCCTCGAATCATCCTGAGTTGCAGGGGCAGGGAGCACAGCCGAGGCAACCTCTTGACCATGGACAGAATTGGGGGACATTTGAAGGGGCTGTTGAGGTAAGTCAGGGGGCAGCCCCCAGGTGCCCCACCATGGCTACAGGCTTGCCCAGAGCACCTGAGATATGCTGTTGCCCCTGCCACTTATCTCTCATTACTGGAGCTTCTGGGCCAAAGGAGGGCATTCTCCCTGGCTAGATGGAGAACACTGCCCTCCACGATGGTGGAGGGGTGAGATAGAAAGACTCCTATTCTGGAAAGGGTCTGCCTCTGTGGCATCGGAGAAGTTGAAACTTTAGAACATATTTTATTCTATCAAGAAATTTTCCCTCTACTGCGAAGGTATCCTGACCGCTCTGACTTACAGATTATAAGGATGCTTCTTATGGGTGTTAACCCTCAGGTCACAGCACTCAGTGCGAGATTCTTCACAGCTGCCTGCAAAACCCACCAGGAAACCTCACAAACTAAATAAGAATTTTAACATCTTAGAAACTCAATCTCTTTTTCTGGGTTGCAGTACTAGAAAAAGGTGTATAATTGTAGGAATTACAATTTTTAAGAACTGCATTTCCTTTTTTTTTCTCTGTACCATTTTGCTATTTTATAAGAACTGTAGTCATGTGACTTGTGCTTGTTAGAGGATGTCCTTACTTGCTGTGTCTAGTGATGTTATGGAGCTATTTGTACATGTTTTGCTATAGCCAGCATGGCATAGTGGATAGAGTGTTGGACTATAATCCTGGAAGACCTGGTTTTGAATCCCCACTCCTACCATGGAAGCTTTTGTGTTGTTGTTATGAGAAAATGAGGAGAGAGGATGATGTTCTAAGCTCCTTTGAGTCCCAGCTGGGGAGAAAAGCAGGATACAAATAAATAAATGCAAAGTATTTTAACAAGAATCCCTATCACATAATTTCTCATACAGATTGGTGTGTTAGATTAGATCAAGATCTGTATATTACAGTATTCTGTTTTTGACAGCCAGCTACCTTTGGGAGTTCACAAGTGTGGCATTACATGAGGTCTTCCTCTGTTTTGTCTCCCATATCTGTTATTTATAGGTTCCATTTATTTATCATAGCTAATAGAAAAGGGTGTGATGAGTTCAAGAAGATAGGTCTCTCAAAAGCCAATTTCACATTACACAGTTCTTACCTGAACAGACACCTTCATATGAACTACTAATCCAGCATGTGGCTTGTTACTGGGGGGGGGGGCTGTGGCTCAGTAGATCTTTTGATGCTTATATTGCGTTCCTGGCATTGAGAAAACCTTTTCCCTTCCCTTGAGAAGCTGTTGTCCATTAGTACTGAGCCAGGTGGACCAACGTTCTGATTCAGTATAAGGTCACTTCATATGTAATGTGTGATTATTGGACATGAATTTGAAATGCTGTATGTATGCCAAATTTGTAGTCAGCAAATGAATGCACACATAGGATTGTCTCATTCAGGATTCATCAAATTTCTACAGAAAATGTCTTTTTGGGCGAAGAAATTGCATTACATGTGGTTTTGCAACATTTATTGTATTTATTGGGCAGCTATAATTACAGTGCTCGTCAGCAAAGTACAGGTGATGGCTTGGAACCTGCAGTAAATATCTGCTAATGGAAGGGGGGGATTTTCCCCCAATTCCCTCCTCCAACAGCAGACCCCCATTTTACCCACAAGCTATCCCTGAGAGTTGTCTATCCACCAGGTTCAGTATTTGAGAGAGTATTTGGGGCTGTGAGGGAAAAAGGGAGGCAATCCCATTGCACTAATGGAAATGCCTTCCATCTATATATCTAATTCTCAAGTCGCCCCCTGGTGTGCGGATACTTAAATCCGCACATCGGGGGGACCTGAAGGGGAGGGAGAGGTTTGTGTGCACGTGGGGCGGTCCCCACATGTGCACAAAAATCCTAAACCTGAAAATAACATCGGGGGGATGTTTAAATCCCCCTGAAACTCACAGAGCGTCCCCTGCGCATGCGCAGGGAACACTCTGCGACCACCACCGCCGCTTGGAAGGTGAGCAGCGAGCCAGGAGGGGGGGCAGAGCGGCGAGGGCCGAGGGGGGGAAGAACCAGCAGCGAGGGCCAAGCGGCACACCGCTCGGCGCTTGCTTCGGGGCCGGGGGAGGGGGAGGAAGGGGAAGGCAAGGGGGAGGAAAGGCAAGGGGGGTGGAGGAGACAGGGGAACCAGCGGGATGGGGGGTACTTATGTCCTCCTGCTGCTTCCTCTGCCTCCCCCCCGCAAGTATCGCGAGCCCCGCCCCTTGTTATCAGAGATTTATCTCTGGAGGTAGGCCCTCATAAAGCAATAGTTGAAGTGACTGGACTTTGAACTAGCTGTCCATTGAACTAAGTGAAGTGGAGGCCTCCTAATCTTATATTAGGGCTCCCAGGAGCAGGTATGGCCACCCCCAGCCCGATGATGTCACTCTGTCACTTTTTCCTTTAAATGGGGGGGGGGAATAAGAGTCAAGTGCTCCTGCCTTGCAAGAGGCAAAGTTGCCTCTTGCAAGGCAGGAGCCCATGGCCCCCACTTGGGAAGAGCGGGTGCCGGGCGCTCCTGCCTTGCATGAGGCGATCTTGCTTCTTGAAAGGCAGGAGCCAACAGCCCTCACTCTGGAAGATCGGGCACACAGTCCCCACTGGCTGCAAGCACTTAAAGGGGTCCCCTTAAGTGCTTGCAGCTGGCAGCCTCTGTGTGCTCTATCTCCAAGTGGCAACATCGCTTGGAATTCAAGCACACTGCCATCAGCCGCCCCTCTCCCTTCCCTCTCCCAAGAGAGAAGGGAGAGGGGTGGCTGTGGGTGTTCAGGCTTGGGGGCGTGGCTTCTCCTGCTGGCCAGCTGGATGGTGGCGAGTCGAGCCCCCCAAAAAGCAGGTAAAACCTGCCAGACCAAGAGGTCTGACAGCCCTGTCTTATATACCAGCTGTCACCCAGTAACTAGCATATCTGGTGCTCAGATAACCTTGCTTGTCAGAGAATGCTGAATGTCCAGTTATTCCCTCAGAGTTGGGTTGCCAGTTCTGGACTGGGAAATTCTTGGGGATTTGGGGATGGCGCCACAGGAAGGTGGAGTTTGGGGCCTCGAAAATCAGCAGGGATGTGATGCCGTAGAGTCCACCCTATGAAGCTGCCATTTTCTCCTGGGGAACTGATCTCTGTAGCCTGGAGACCAGTTATAATTCTGGGAGAACTCCAGGCCCCACTGGGGGTTGGCAACCATACCTCAGAGATATGGGCATGCAAATACCTATTTAATTATGTGTTTCATCCACATTGGTAGCCATCAGCCAGTTGCTTATTGAGATGAGACATTTTTTTCAGTTTACCTCCAATATTACCATCAAAGGCTCCTTCTCACAGCTGTTGAAAGGGCCTTCACCTTTGGCCCATTAAGAAAATAAATCTTTGTTATTACTATCTCATGGTAAGGCATCTTTATGTTGAAGCAATGATAACTTGTCTCCTGGTTTTTGTTTTTATTTTTTTTTAAATCCCCTATTATCCTGTGTGGCACAATGGCAGCAGCAGAGGCCTGATGGGACCCCACCTACTAGACAAAAGGCAGCTGCTGCTGCAGGACAGGGCAGGGCACCACACAAGAAGGCAGTAACAGCCTGATGTTCCCAGTAGGAGTGGAAGTCTGCCACCTGCAGGAGAGTCTGCCTTCCACCAGGCAGTTGGCTGAGCATAGCAGAAGAGGCAGAAGGTTTGCCACCCCAGGAAATCAGCTAGGGACATGAGGACAGCAAGGGCCTCTGGCTAGTGCTATGCAAACCTAGATGGGGGTGGAGCAAGGCAAGGGAGAGGTGAAGAGAGGAACAAGGCTCAGAGGAGAGGAACAAGGCTCAGAGGAGGGCTCAGAGGCACTGGGCTTTTTCCAGCATGGGTGGAGCCTCAGTGATTAAAAGGCAGATGTCAGAAGAGACAGGAGGAGAGGGAGGCAAGCTGGCTGGGAAAGTCTGAGAGGGTGCAAAGAAGAGAAGAAGAGGAACCTAAAGGAGAAGCTGGAGACTTGGGCAAGATAAGGCTACCAGACCTGGACAGGCCTAGTAGAACTGCCCCAAGGCAAAGGCACAGCTCAGCTGCTGAAGTTCTGAAGGGTCACAGTGGGTGGGTGAAAGGAGCTGTGCTCATGAGGAGACATGTGTGGACTTTGCTCAGTGCAATAAAGTAGGGATGCCAGCTCTGAGTTGGAAAATTCCTGGAGATTTTGAGGGTAGAGCCTGTGGAAGGTGGGGTTTGGGGAGGGGAGAGACTTCAATGGGGTGTAATGCCATAGAGTCCACCTTCCAAAGCAGCCAACTTCTCCAGGTGAACTCATTTCTGTTGCCTGGAGATTAGTTGTATCCCAGGAGATCTCCAGCCACTACTTGGAGGTTGTCAATAAAGAGAAACATAAGGAGCATCGTTGCATCTGCTGAATCTTTGCTGCCCATGGAAGTCACTTAGGATGTATCGCTTGACCCCAGTGAACCCACACTCCGACTTGTTTTTCCTTCCTCCTGAACCATTTCTGAGAGGGATTTAGAGTTGCATGGCTCAGAAGGCTGTCTAGGGTTGCCAAGTGTACTTACCCTTTGTAGTGGGGGAGCCTTTCCGGGTTCAAGGAGCTCTCGTGGGACACAGGAAGTGACATGCTACGTCGCTCATGTTGGCCCAGATCGTCGGGGGGGAAACCATATGGGAATTCCCCTCCGGGGCCCGATTCCACCGCGGCGGAAATCAGGCCTCCAAAGCGGGGGTTTCCCCGCCCCCACCTGGCAGCCCTAAGGCTGTCAGATAACATCATGACTCTGTGCCAGGCTTTGTGGTCACTTACAGCAGCTATTTTGTAGTTACTTTACACTTTGCCATACAGTTAAGCCTTTAAGCTGGGCAGAGGCAAGTTAAGAGACTTTTCTGCTCCTGGGAGCCATTACCTCAATAAATGGGAGCTTCATGAGGAGAAATAAAATGCAGCATCCTCAAATGTATTCAGAATTTTGACCTCTTTACATTTCTTTTTAAAAACCCAGCTTTTGTGTGCACACATTTTCTCTACATGCCGTAATACATTTCAGAGTGTTCCCAAACAGCTGAGTAAGTATAAAAGACAGGGGTTGCCATGCTCTTCAGAACCACTGATGCCCTATCAGGCACTTTACTGGCTCCAGGCTTTTTTAATGATGATAAAGGATTTCATAAATCAAGCCCAAAATAGCAAACATTATTTACTTACTAAGAAACCTTCCACAGCAAGTAAGACTGCTCTTATTTGTTATGGTCCCTCACCTCAAAAGGATCTGCTATTCTTGCTTAGAACCTATTACTTTTCAAGGCAGGGCAAGGTTGGTGTTTTTCTAAGTTGAGTTCCATGCAAAGTATCTCTGCCTGCTCTCTGCATTCATCTTATGTCTCTCTTCTTTGGCACATTCCTTGCAGTTTTAATATGCACTGTTTCATATTCACCATGTCAGCAAATAATCAGTGTCTTTTGATTCTCATATTTTATCATTTCTTGTCTCAAAAAAAGTTAAATACTTTTATTTAAATAGATCTTACCACTGTATGCAGCACACAATAGAAAATGTAAATATCTTCTGCTAATCCACATCTGCCCGTGTGTAATTACCGGATGCATGCTGGTTAAGCTCTTTTTTTTTTTTTTTGAAAAACCAGCTTTTTAATTAAAACATGTGCACTTGGAGAAAGTAGAATTAAACAAGGCCATTCTTTTTTTAAAAAAAACCCTGTATAATATGGCAGATCTTTATAGAACAGATCAGTTTCTTTTTCTTTCTCCTCAGCAGTTATCTTCTCCACATATTTCCCGTAGTTAAGCTGCCAGTGAAAAAAGAGGGACAAACTATATGATACACTCAAGGGGCAAAAAGCCCCCTCTGCCCCATGCTGTTGCCATTTCTGCTAATGAAAACTATGCAGGAGGTAGACCAGAAGCTCCTTCTCCCCCCTCTCAGTGTTCCCTCACAGCGGCGAGCAAATAAACACTTTTTATGGTGAGTTCACCAGATATATGTCTGACTGCAAGTCTGATCATGCAGCCATGACCCAACAAGTGTTAGACATATAGTATACACCTTTGCTGACCTATTGTCCATCTCCCTGCAGAGACTTGAACCTTGGTTCTCATACTCTGAGAGGCACTGGGTGCGTTCAGATGGGCAGCTAATCCCGCCATTATGCCAGTTTGAATTTTATCCTGATCTTTTTAATCCATCGTAGCACGACCAGGCATCCCCCTGGTGAATCGCCTTACCGCGCGCTGCCTCCATTGTGGATTGTCTAGACAGCATCCACTGAAGGAGGCATGCGTGGTGGGGTTTTTTTAAAAAAAACCTTTTTGCGCATGCACATAGGGGTTACAGTGCGTCCTTGTTGATCCGTGCATATGTAGAGATTTTTTAAAATGGTGCCCGCTCGGGATGGTCTGATGTCAGACCACTCTGACGGGAGGATTGCACGATCAGATGGGTGAAAGCCCGCAGTTGTTCTGCAGGTAACCGAAAACCCCAGATTTAAAGTGTTATCTTTTAAGTACAGCTCCAAAGCGCAGCAAAACGGGGTGCCCACGGAAGAGGGACATTTCCCAGATGTTTGTGTCTGGACATTACCTTTAGATCCGTGAGGCAATCATGCCTCGTGCGGATCTAAAGAGTCATCTGATCGGACTCACAGTCTCTTAAGGGTATCCAGTCCTGGTGCATCAGAACCTGCAAGGCCTGGACTTGGATGAGTTTGCTGGATAAGTCCTTGGAGACATCCAGAATAATGGCCAAAGCATTTTTGGAGGAAGCTGATTAAAATTATCATGGATGAAATGTTTTAATCTTTCTGTTTTAATTGGTGTTTTGATGCAATTTGAAAATGCTTGCTGTTTTCTTTGAGTTCCTCAACTTAGAAGTATGATGTATGAATATGTACATCCTGCACCTAGCTTGTTCATTTGGATAAGCACAATGCAGGCTGGGATACCAGCTAGGCATCTGTGCAGGGAGTGGGGAAAACAGCAAGGTAATGAAGCCAACATTTGTTTATGCAGATCAAGTTTTTAATGACTGCTGGTGAGCTGAACCTTGGTGTCACAAACTAACTAGCATTAAATGTAAATATGGTTTCACATTATGTCTGAATCAAGCCAAAGAGTCTTGTGACACCTTAAAGACTAATGACTTTATTGTGGCATAAGCTTTTGTTGTGAGTCAGAGCTTAGTTTGTCAGATGTGACTGAACCCTTCCAGTCTTCTCTGTAATGCCCATGGACATTCTTCTCCACTGGCTTTTGAGTGTTCCTTGCTTAAAGGTTGCAGTACTTCAGCAGAAGAGTTTCAAAAGGAGACTCCAGAGAGAAGTTGCTGAGTTGGAATTCATATGCAGGTTTGATACTATCAGTCTTGGACTCTATAGGAACTTTGTATGGTTAACTCATTACAAAAAGTAATTTGTTCTTCTTTTCAGGTTTATGTTCACTATTCAGATTCATTCTGCTTTGCTAATTCATCAACAATTGGTAGCGGTGTGCATGCTCCAACTCTGAGTCGATCGTTTACTTTTTTTGACTGCATGTTATTTTTGTGTGTGTGCTGAAAAGTAATGCAGAATACCTATATCCTGGGAAACTGGGTCTGAGCTCTGTTTGTATTAGCTCCCCACCCTTGTCCTTCTGCTGTCTGTATAAGATTGGATGTTTGTATTTCTTCCAAATGAATGTATCTGACAAAGTAGGCTCTGGCTCACAAAAACTTATGTCAAAAATTGATGTTAGTCTTTAAAAGATCAAGTTGACTCAGTTGCTCATATCATTTTTAGTTACCCCCGTTATACCTCACTTCGTAACCAGTATATTACTCCCTGGACTGACCCTCTACAGAACATTTCAGAACAACAGAAACTAAAGATTTTGTTGTCAGGCAAGATACAAAAGTGCCCATGTGATTTAGCCGTATTTATCTATATAGTCATAAATTACTTATAAATATTCCAACCCATAGCTTGTAGGCTGTTAAGTTTCAGGGAAAGGAAAGTCTTTAAAATGCCAGATATTTGTTTATTTGACAGTAGCAAAATAAGACGGCTAGCACTGTGGAATTTAACTTTGGCTTTCTGTCCATATTAAATGGAGAAGGGTCTAGTAACCCCCCCCCCCCAGCACATTTATGCCCACTGGTTTCAGTGTGAGAATTAATAGCCTGTTTATAGTTCAGAAGAAATGCCTGCCAATTCCTAATAATGATTAGAGTACTAAGTGCAGAGAGGTGTGTGCGTGTGCATGCACTTGTGGTGGTGGTACTAAACAGTACTGACTACTGGTACCTTTTGTCAGGGCTCTCCCAAGTCTCAAAGGGGGAACTTGGTGGAAATTTGCACAACCTTATATATTACTGGCATCTTTTTGTTGACAAAAAAATACAGCTTAAGTGTATGCTTTATGTTTCTGTTGATTTCAACTGGAGAAAGTTACGTGCTCTAGGTTGTTTGTGCCCTGTCTCTGTCCAGGTTTGGTCTGGGCTGCTGGAATATGTCACCAGAGAGGGAAAACGGGCATTTCAGTTTGACTGTGTATGTGATGGAAGTGTGAAGTGTCAAATGTCCAGGCTGCTACAGTCAGGGGTCATTTCCTGCAGGAGTGGAGCTCCGGCAGTAAAGAGCCCAGGTGGCGGGCACATGCAACAAGCCCCACCCCCTGCTCCCAGACAGAGCAAGCAGCAGCCAGGTAAACTGCAGAGCCACCCCCCACCCCCTTGGCCCAAAACAGTCCAGTGGCACCTTTAAGACCAAGTTTTATTCCGGTACAAGCTCTCCCTCCTCTGCGAGGACAAATCTGCATGTTCCCCCTCCCCCCAATTGCTAGCAATCCAAAACAGTCCAGTGGTGCCTGAGCGGTGGGTGCTGCCTTCTGACACACTTCTGGTGATGTCAGGGTGTGTGGTCTATGCAAATAAGTTATGCTTATGAGTTATGCTAATGAGCTCCTGCACCTCTTTTTCCACGAAATGACCCCTGGCTACAGTTATTGTCAGAACAGCATGATATATGAGAATAAGTCTAATTTGTATATCCTGTGAACTTAATCTATAAGCATACGTCCTATCCTGATTCTGGCATGAGATGAACAAAACATAAAGCTGCTTTAGATTGAATCAGACGATTGTTCCCTCACAGTCAGTATTATCTACTCTCTGACAATGGCTCTTTAGGGTCTCAGGCAGAGGACTTTCACATCACCTGATTCTTTAACTGGCAATGCCAGGGTTTGAAACCAGGGCCTTCTGCATGCTAAGCAGATGCTCTACTGAGCCACAGACCTCTCAGCATTTTGACTAAAACGATGCAAATTTATAATGACACATAATATCACTTATACTGGGGGGGAAATAAATCTTGTTTCATAAGGCAAATCCAGATTTAGGTTTCAGATGAATGTAGAATTCAGATTTAAATTTCCATAAGAAACTTGGGATAAAGGGAGTACTTATATATGTGGTTATGGAGAAGCAAAGACTGTCAACCTATTAGAGATTAAAGGTCCCAGTGCCTTAATTTAGATATATTTCTTTTGAAAAAAGTGAAATGCCTCTTCATCTACAAAAGCTATTTTTGTTGGCAGCCATGCTACCTCAAATGGTAGAATCACTTTAAACTAATTTTATCAGTAGCCACTGGAGAAAGGCAATCTTTTCTGAAGATCCAAATTCATTCACTCTTGTAACACAAGCATAGTTGGAAGTTATCTCATGTCACTATTTTTTTTTCTTTCTAGGTGATGTCATTGTCTATATTAATGAAGTTTGTGTCCTTGGGCATACTCACGCAGATGTAGTCAAACTCTTCCAGTCTGTTCCTATTGGTCAGAGTGTCAACCTGGTGCTATGTCGTGGATACCCTCTGCCCTTTGATCCCGAAGATCCTGCCAACAGCATGGTGCCACCTCTTACAGTCATGGAAAGGCCTCCTGTAGTAGTCAACGGAAGACATAACTATGAAACTTATTTGGAATACATTTCTAGAACTTCTCAGTCTGTTCCAGATGTAACAGATCGGCCACCACATTCCTTGCACTCCATTCCAGCAGATAGTCAGCTTGATAGTACATTCCCACCACCTGTTCATGATGATAATGTATCCATGGCTTCTTCTGGGGCCACACAAGCTGAACTCATGACCTTAACCATTGTGAAAGGGGCCCAGGGCTTTGGCTTCACTATAGCAGACAGTCCCACAGGACAGAGGGTGAAGCAAATTCTAGACATTCAGGGATGCCCCGGTTTGTGTGAAGGTGACCTCATTGTTGAGATCAACCAGCAGAATGTACAGAACCTGAGCCATGCAGAAGTAGTGGATATACTTAAGGAATGTCCAGTTGGAAGTGAGACTTCTTTGATTATCCATAGAGGAGGTAAGTCTAGAAAGTCTGCACCATTACATTAATATGTCTGAAAGCATCTAAAATATGCTTGCTATATCACTATGTGCTGTTTGGAAGACTCTTCTAAGTCTGAAAAAGACAAAAATATAAAAGTGATGAGACATGTAGGCAAAATGTAATGTTTTACTGTCAAGCCCTTTATCACTTAACGTTTTGAGAAATTAACACCTACAAGTATTTTGTGCTTCTGTAGGAAAATCTTAAGTGTCACTAACTTCCTCAGACCCCATTTTGCATTACATTTGTATTTACTGATGTTGCAAGACTGACGGTGTTCCAGTATTTAATTATAACTTTCATATATAGCCATGGAAGTCTAAAAATCTATTCAAGAACAAGTTAATACAGATACAGGTTGCTAGTGTGATACATTCATACATTCAGATCTCCAGACATAAGAGTTGGTTGTCAGAATGATTTCAGGTTAGGAAAATACAATCTATCTGAGTTAGCCCAACTGTATCAAGAAATTTAATTACAGATTTGATCATTACCCCAATGGCATGAATTTGCTAACTTATATCTACTAGGCTTTTATGAGCAATTACTACAGGTTAGATTTGATGAAAAGTTACCTCATGGAAATGACTGAACGAATCCCAAACAAAGAAGAAAAGTAGTGATAAGTAACTCTAAGGAAAGACTATGTTTGTTGAAATTGTTAAGTGATAAGTTTTTTCCCAGCCCCTCTTAAGCAAACAATGTTAGGCTGCGATCAGACAGGCACTTTGGTCTGCGGTCATTGCTCCTCCCATCCTGAGTTAGAGTGTTCATTCAGACAGCAACCTCTGGCTCCCGTCTTGCAGCTGTCAGGCTCACATCCTTATCTCTGATTTTCCCGACCCTACAGAATGTCCAGTATTTGCTGAAACTACTGACATTATTGCAGATCTGTGGATATCTGGTCAATCTCCCATGCAATCAAGATGGCATGGAAGGGAACCGTCCCTTCTGTTTTTCACTCCGTTCGTGATATGCGCATAACCACATAAACGCCAACATGTATTATCAAATGTGAGGGTGCTCCTGTGCTTTATTTCTTTTTTGGGACCGTGAATGTGAGGGGGAGTATCCTGCAACTGTCACAGCACTAGCTGGGTGATTTTGTATTTTTATTGAGGTTTGATATTAGTGCAAATGGGCAGATATCTATGGCAGCTGTTTTTGAAAGCGGTGATTTTGGAAGCGGTGATTCCAGTTGGTGTTCCTGCACATGCACAAAAAAACCACGAGTTCAAGTGCCTATGTGCATGCATAAATACAGAACGTTAAAAAATCTGCCAATCATGCGCCTGGTGGTTGCCTGGATGCTCAACCACAGAGTCAGCATGTGGTGGGACAGGTAAGAGTGGAGCTGTCTGGCCGAACCATAGCCAAAAAAAAAATCTAGATCAAATTAGAGCCACAACAATAGCAGGATAAGCTGCCTGTCTGACCGCGGCCACAGTGTTGAGAATGTAAAGGTATGTGCCTAGTGTTTCATTTGTCAGGCAATGACTGCCATCTGTCTATTATAACATTTCATCCTGCCTTTCCTCTAAGGAGCCTGGGGAGCTCCCAGATCTCCCTTCCCAATTTTATCCTTCTGACCACCCTGTGAAATAGGTTATGTGAGAGGGAATGACTGCTCTAAGGCTGCTCAGTGAGAGACATAGAGCTCACTGGGCAGCCTTAGACTAGTCAGACATAGTCAGGATTTGAACCTGGGTCTCTCCATCCCAGTCATATACTAGTCAACATGATCCCTCCACAATTATGTAGAAAACAGCTTCATTTCATATGAGTGAAGCAGGATCCTTCCCTTCTTTATACCATCACTATGTCAAGCATGAGTGCTGGGCACTCTCCGATGCAGCTAAGCAATATACGTCAAACTATGGCCCTCATATGGTATGCAGCACCAGTTTTGCTTCTGCTGAGAGTAGTCTACATGCTGGGCAGGAGGATCATATACAAATATCCTTCCTGCATCCTAGGAAGGGATGGGCTTCCAGATGGTCATGGGTGAAATATGGAAGGGGCCCTGTTTGGGGAAGGGTGCCTGGTTGCCCTAGAATGCATCCATCATGGTAGCTTGGTTTGGTGTAGTGGTTAAGTGTGTGGACTCTAATCTGGGAGAACTGGGTTTGATTCCCCATTCCTCCACTTGCAGCTGCTGGATGACCTTGGGCAACCCATAGTTCTGTCAGAGCTGTTCTCTCAAGGACAGTTCTGGAAAGAGCTCTCTCAGCCCTGCCTACCTTACAGGGTGTCTGTTGTGGGGAGGAGAAGGGAAAGGAGTTTGTAAACTGCTCTGAGATTCCGAGTGAAGGGCGGGGTATAAATCCAATCTCCTCCTCCTCCTCCTCCTCCTCTTCTTCTTCTTCTTCTTCTTCTTCTGCTTTGTGAGGGAGAAAGGAAGCAAGGTTGCAACCTAGAGCTTAAAGAATGACTCACCTGGAAGAACAACCAACCCTGCAAAAGATTATAGTTGATTAAAATCAATGACAAACTTGATTTGGGGGTAGTAACAAAGAAAGCACAGATTAGTAATTTCTGAATAATAAAGTCCATAGACATTAGAGCAGTTTTTTGCCCAAAGTGAATTCTGGAGTAACATTTTATGAATGAGGGATGTTCTAATTATTCATGTAATCAGTGTTTCTGATTTTACAGCTGAACCTAATTGCCATTGCAATTAGTTATTAGTTACCATCAGTAGTGGATCACAATCCGACCCTATGTTTTGATTTTAAGGTAACACAATTAATTCACAAGTTGTGATGCAACACAGTCAGTTGGCATCCTGGAAGAATTGATTTGATGATGCTAGCATGGCTAGCCAATGGAAGCTAGTATCAATTTAATGTGGGAATTAACCCTGGATAAATTTTACCCAGCCCTTTGCACACATGGCGATTTAGAATTTTTGCACTGGTCCAATATTTCTGGGACATAAGATGACTTTTAATAGATGTGTGTAAATGGATAGAGATCCCAGTTTCTCTGGATAATTAAGTCTAGAATAAAAAGGCATGCTTTTGAGTATGTGAAAACAGAAACAAATACCAGAATTCGGTCATAAGGAGAGAGGATTGTATTCAGAGTATAATCAAAGAATGACAATGGAAATGAATAACTGTTTAATTCATTACTTAATTTAATTTTAATAATTAAAGGGTAAGATCTTAAAGGGGAGATATACATAGTAGAAGTAATTTCCTGTTTTCTAAATTGAAATTGTTTCTCCACCAACAAATGCTTTGGCTCTTGTCATATTTGAGGTCTCTGGCATTGATAACCAGCCACTGCAAACTTTAGCTAACCTTTCTCTGTTACTAAAATACTAAACCCACCCCCTACCCCAAGTGAAGCTACGTAATTACTGATATATAAAATATCAGTAAAATCATTGGTGCCGCATAACATTATTCTTTTGTGTTGGTTCATTTTTTTTCCATTCAGTGTGGAATGACCATAGCAAGTTGAGAGTTTCTTATTTTCCTGTCTTTCATGTCTCATTTTTCATAAGATGGAGTAGTGGTCTCTGCCGTCCTGAATTCCAGTATAGCTCTCTTAGCTGAATTGACTGTTGTAATTAAGGAAAGAATACATCACACCAGGTTTGTCCAGAGCTCCTTAGAGTGGCAAGACTGCCTCATTGTAACTGTGGCATTTGTGAATGGTATGGCATAGAAAACACAATCGCTGGAATGGTATGGAAATCTTGTATTGTCTGACGTGTGATCTGCTCCTTATCATAACTGGGTGTGGGGGAGCTGGGATTAGGTGTGAGTGAAGGGCATTACAGATAGAGCAGAGATTGCCTGATGAGTGGGGTTGCCAGATGGTTTCAACAAAAATACTGGACAGTGGACACCCTTGATCAGGGGTCATTTCGTAGAAAAAGAGCTAGGGGAACTCATTAGCATAACTCATTAGCATATGCCACACCCCCTGACATCACCGGAAGTGTGTCATAAGGCCACACACCCCGCCCCCAACGGTCCCGGCCGCCGCCACCGGCCTTGCAGCTCCACTGCCGAGCCCCATGAGGGGCCCGGCGGTGGACCTGCAAGGCCGGCGGGAGTGCAAGGAAGCCCCGCGAAGGCCCTCCCTGGCCCCAGGCAGGCAGGGGTGGGGAGAGGCAGGGAGGAAGCAACTTACCCTCCCACTTCTCCTGCCTCCTCCTGGCTGAATGAGGGCTGGAAGCGGGGCGGCTGGAAGCAGGGGGCGGGGCTTTATCATGTGCCCCGCCCCCGGTACCTCACCCGGGGGGACTGCATTCCCCCGCGATCCCCCCCGAAATGACCTCTGCCCTTGATAAAAGAAATGTGTCAGTCTCCTCCAATACACACACATACACATACACATGTAAACACACATGATAAAAAGAAAAGAATCCTGTCCTTTTAATAGCAGTTTATGTGTGGAAAGGGCTCATTGAAGCTTCTAATGGCGTAGATGTAAATAAGATCCCATTAAGCCTCTGATAAAGGGACAAGACAGTTTTCTCCAGGCAGTTAGCAACCCTAAACAGGATCTACCAAGTCCTAGTCTGATATGCTAAGCACTGCTATACCACACACACACACACACCTTTTAATACATTCAAATATAGAGATTTCTGGGTTTTAAATGGCTCTGTAATGTAGCAGCTGAGGACGCACTTAAAACAAAAGGCTGGTTGTGCACAGTCACATGTCTGAGCCTTTCTGTCCTGCAAGCATCACATTTAAATTACACCTAATATCTTACTTTCCTTTCTCCTAACAGCAAAACAAATCTAGTACAGTATGGTAGTTTAGAATCTAAGTTGTCAATCAAGAAGTTGCAATGGGGTGGGGTAGTAATACTAATGCATGTAAGGGTTTTGTAAGTATTCCATCAATAATGCATGTAATGTGCTTTGTACTTGTTTGACCATGTGAATGCTAAGGTGTTTATTATCCTTATTATCTTTATTATCATTATTATAGAGGAATAATTAGTATTGTCTTTATTAGAAAAAGTAATTAGATCGTTTGTTTATGAAACTGGCACAGTTCATTTTGCCTGATCGTGAGCACACATAGATGTACCTTATATACTTTCTTTCCCTGTGCTGGGGCATTAGAGATAACAGTTAACATGTAGGTGACAGTAACCCTACTAACAACCCTGTAATATTATTATTCAGCCTTTGCTGACAGGCTTCACTGTTGCAACTGGATGCTGATCAATCAAATGGCTTTATAAATATCCTTGCTTTGTTTTAATAGCTTTTTTACTTGTGCAAGCTCCTTTCCCCATAAAAATCCTCTTCAGTAAACAGCTTGGAGTACATTTCCTATCTCTTCCAGTTTTATAAAATTCAGCTACTGAAATTAGCATTGCAAAACTGCATTCAAAGTTCAGCTTGTCAAAGGCCAGCCCTTCTCCAGGACAGGGGCCACATGGGGAGCCTCTCCATTGAGAGGAGGCAGAAAGAGGAGGCACAGGCTGGCAGTGGATGGGTTGGTGGGCCCTGGCTGTCAGCCACTCAGAGCCTACCTTGCCAGAGGGCTCCACCAACATTGGGCCACCAGTACACCTGCTACCATTTCATACCCAACTGTTGCAAGAATGAACTCGACAGGCAAGACTCAGGGCTGGTAGGGGAGGTCGGTGTCATTCTGTCATTCACCCACTGCATTCAGCCAATCAGAGGTGATGGTGGAAGGGGGGGAAAGACAGGGACAGAGAATAGCTATTCCATCCTTGCATCATTGTCATAGAGTTAAGGGCCCCTATTCCTTAACCACAGAGTTACCCTTCACCATAGAGGTTTGTAAACCCTAGAGCACCCCATGACATCATTTCTGGTTTTCACTAGAAGTGGCAGCACACCAGCATGATGCCAGCACACCAGTCCCCACTCCCTAATAGTTCCCAAGCGTTGGCAAGCCTAATTATGTCATAAACTGATACAACTGCTAAAAAATGCAGTAAGACACAATACAGTAGAGACTGAAAGGACAATTGTTGTAGGTGGGAAGTTTCTGACCATTTAGTAATCCTGAAAGTTGTATGGTCCTCTGGAACAGCCACTCATCAGTGCAAGGAACAGCACTTAGAAGAGGAGCTGGGAAACCCAAATACATATATAGAAATCTTGCTTATACCTATGGGTATTTTGGATTCAGCCACCTTGGAGAACTATAGAAAATAAAGCAATATATCTATGAGTAATTTCTAAAAAAAATCATATTAATCTGGTAATCAGAGGTTTAGTTGGTACAATCGAAATGGCACATCAAAAATTGAGCAGTAAATGGATCTGTGCAGAGTTTGGCATGTAAAATTGGAGTGTGGTTGCTCCCAGTTTCCAAGTTAATCCACACCTGTTACACCTTCGTAAGTTTCAACACATTTCCAGTAGTGCAGTGAATTTGAGCTGAGTTGCAAGTTTTATGTGTACTGAAGCTGTATTATCACTGCTTTAGCACGTGCTGACCTTTGTACAGATCATCTCAACCCTACATTCTCAGTTTACCAATTTAGAGATATGAATCAGCTCTGGGAAGAGGCTGCCTAGACCATATCCTACTTTCTTTGCTACTTTTCTCCTTCACATTTTGCTCCCTACTGATTGTTCTTGCTCTCTGTTCTTGTTTTTGACATCCAGATCCATGAACATTTCTTTCCTTGGTAACAAGGCATGCCTTATTGACATCCCTCAGTTTATCCCTAAATCTCTAGTTAATCTTTTCCAGGATTAAATGTTAAGAAGGCACCAATGAATGCTCACATTCCCACTCTTCTTTGCAAGACTTTGCATCTTGGGATTTTATCAGCATTTCAGTAAACTCAGCATGAAACATATTATGCTTTCATACAATATTTTGTTTGCTTGCTTATTTATTTATTTTTGCAATATTGATGCAGCATTTGTACCAATCACTCCAAAAAGTCTGGTTAGTGGAAATGTTTCCAGAGAAGTCTTATTTTGGAAATACTATCTTGTCAACTGCCTTCAATATATAGCAACAAATACAGACATATGGGGAGATATATGCATATATTTCCTATATATTCAAATCTGAGCACCTTAAAATTTGCATTAATCTTCTCCATATATTTTGTCTGTGACTAGCAGTAGAATGTGCAATTGCCTTCATATTTTCAAATTAGAACTAGGAAAACATCGTAACGAGGCTGCTTATTTTGTTAAGACACAAGTATGGATAGTAGTTAGTAGGCATTAAAGTTATGTGAATTTCATTCAAATAGTAGCAAGAAGAAAATATCTCTTATTAATATTTCTGGGAATATGTACTTGGTTATAATATTACTGTTGTGTTAGCAATGCAATTTTCTTATATATTTCATGAAGAGCTTTAATATTAGGGGGGTGGGTTGCAATTTATAATTGGTACTATTGGTAGAACTGCCTCCAAACATATGTTTAGGAATTGTGTGCTAAACTTGAGTGATGATTGTGTTAATAAATTAAAGGGCATGCTATCAGGGGAGATGTGCCTAAGTTAAATGGCATTAGCATTAATGAGAATTGCATTGTACACAGAAGAGAAAACACATCTCTGACTAATGCTTTTTATTAAAGGGAAATATTCATTTATGCGTATGCATGTGTTTGCGCTATTGTGACATAAAACATGGGAATTACGTGTTAAATATTCCATATGCAACTTAGGCAATATTCTCGTGTTTTAATTCTGGTTGTTATTATAATACTGTCTAGAATAGCTGGAGAACAACTGTTGAACATATATTTCCATGTGAATAAGCAGAACCGTTTATTTATGCAGAGAGCACTTCCTTATGCTGGAATTGTGGGCAGAAGGGAAGAAGTGCTTGTGGATAGCACTCTATGGTGCACTGAGTTTCAGTGGGGGGAAAATGACATCTTTTGATGGCATCTGCAAGCATTATGGAAAGTCACTGGTGGAAGGCTTATTGGAGAAGGAGACAGGCACTTGCTCAAAGAAAACAGGACTGCTGTTGAATTTTTTTGACCTGAAACAACTCACTCAATAGTCAACTCAAATCCCATCAATTTGTCCACTAGTGGAGGCCTCTTCCTCTGGCAGAAGAAGCCTTCCCCTGATGCAGGACACTCTTCTGAGTATCTTACAGCAAAGGAAAGATCCTCCTACCAAAGGATAGTGCCTCCATTAGCAGAATAACATTATGGAATCCAGCCTACAGTCTTTCATGTCCGATGAACATGGACAAGAGAGTACTTATGGGTGCAATGTTACCAGAGCCACCTGACTCTGATGACTAACATTCTATGCTTGTGTATGTTATTAGTGTGTATCTGGCCCATAGCCATGGGGGGGGGGCTGAACACAGGCAACACCCCACCCCGAATGTGCTGTGCCCATCAGGTGCTTCTTTATGGCCCCACTCACCCAGTGCCCACGAACCCTAAAAAGGGATATGGTGGGCACTCTATCTCCCCAGTGGCCTTGGTGGCAGGCTCCAGCCCCTCGCCTCTTTCTCCTCTGCCCAGGGGGCCTCTGCCTGCTCCCTTGCCTTCACTGCCTTCCCAGCTCATTCTTGTCACTCGGCCAGCCCAATGGCCTCAGTGTTTCCCTCAGGTGGTGGAGGAGAAAGAGGCAAGGAGCTGGACCCTACTGCCAAGGTCACTGGAGGGAGGGAGGGAGGGAGGGAGAGAGAGAGAGCATATGCGCCATGCATCTTGAAGATGATGGCAGGGATGTTGCAGCTGTTGGCAGCGGGGCAGCTGAGGCAACTGCTTGAGGGGGCATGTCACGCATCCTCCAGATCCTTGCCTCTTTTTCCTCCACTGCCTGAGGGAAGCACCAGGGACACAGGGCTGGCCAAGTGACGAGGATGAGCCAGGAAGGCAGCAAAGGTAAGGGAGAGTGGTGGGGTATGGAAGGATCTAAACTAAAAAGCTAAAGAATTCATTTTTAAAAAATCCTAAATGCTTCAAGAACTGGCTGCAGCTCAAAGCAATGGTGCCACTGCCTTCCTTCTTCCTGCCAGGTCCCAATGTTTTATTTAAAACCACTGTGCTAAACTGCCCTGTTAACAAAAAAAAATCTGGCCATGGTACTGGGGTGTATATAAGGTTCACCTAAATGTATGGATTGTCTTTTCTCTTACTGGTGTGATATGTATAATGTTCTTATTAATTTCACTGTTTGACTTCCCAAGGATTTGTTTCAGTACATTGTATAGATGACATGATTTGTAACTCCAGTGCAATGCTTTTCTGAAATAACAGAAATAAAAGAAGATAATATTCTGTGAACTCAGTGCTATCATTATTGTGATAGAGATATTAGATGTAGGGATAAAACACTCGATTGAGTTCCGTTTTGTAAGACAAAAAACACCAAAATATTCTCCTTCGTGCCTGTTGTGTAGATACTAGAAGCTGTGCCAGGTGTAGAGAATGATTCATGCTGAGCCAACAGCAGGAGGTACAGCCAGGAAAATCACATTGCAACCAATTATTAGGATTTGCAAGAGTGTAGAGTTGCACTGACATTGGATCATATGGTGGCCAAAAGGCCAGTACAGGTGATCATAAGAAAGGCATGCTGAGTTGTGTCTCTGCCATGCTCATATATCACTGCTTTATACCTCCAGTGGTGACGCTGACACACACTTCAGCAATACAACACCTTTTGTCAGTATTATTGTACAGTGACAAATTGTGGTGTCACACAAGCACAGTAATTCTTATACCCGTAACATTCCACTTAGGTAATGCAAATGATATCCTTATTAAAGTTAATGCAGTTCAACACAGGAAGTTATATTTGGACAACAACATGCCACGTATCCATTTTAATGATGGTTCCTTTTGGATAAGGGTGTGGGTTTGGTTCTCTTTAATAACAAAGGTAATTCAGAGAATGTTTCTAGTTATGAGCCTCCCAGCTCTGGGTCTTTCCCCCCAACTGCTGGCCTCACCCATACTATCCAACTGTCGGGAGGGAAACCACCCAAATGTCTGGCTTTCCAGCGTACAATTTTTACTAAATGCTATTCACAAGAAATAGCTTAGCCATCTTTGGAAAGAAACAACACAGTTCCATGCTCAATTTTCCATAGTACAGTCCCATATTTATCCTTCCCAAAGCTCACAAACATACCTAACAATCCTAAATGTACATTTTGAAGCCCTTCTTGAAAGAACAGTAAATCACCACTAGAATAAGATAATAAGGGATAGAGTGAATTACAGGGGCATATAGGTGGATAATAGGTAGTGCATAATTTTTTAAAAAAATCAGAGAACGGCCAAGGTGTTTTGTAAACCCCCCCCCCCTTAGGTAACTCTTCTGGGTCCATGCTACCATCAGTTGGTGCCTCAAGGACCTTGGATTGGATCCAGCCACTGCCACCGCAGGTCAAAGGGGAAGATACCAGTCATTTGTGCTGGTGAAGGCTGGGAGCCACCCATGTCTCTGTGGTGTATCAGCGCTCTCCTAATAGCGCTGCCCGAAGCCAGTCACAGGACTGGTGCTGGTTCAGAAGACTTCATGTATGTCTTCTAACTAATCCTTGCAAGAGCTCTGTCAGATAAGCCAATGTGGTAGTTTGTCTAAGGATCTAGTGGATTCCTCCCACCTGAGATGAAATTTGAACTGAAGACTTTCTGGCTCATGGCTACAGTTTCCCCTCACACACATGCACACACTCTACCAACTCATTGTGGATCTATTATTACATTCTGTCTATTTCATATTTCTTTCAGTTTACTTGGAAGGAGCTCAGGGCAACAAATATGGCTTTCTCCTCCCCATTACATAAATGTCTGATCCATAGTTTGTCTGTTTTATGAGGAAGAGGAAACTCCTTTTGAAATTCCACATTGCCTTTAGTTTATCCAGACAAGGAGGATATTTATGTTTATATAATGGTGTTACTATGTGAATTTTACTTCCATATTTTGACATTTTTCTTCTGTTCAAAAATAAAATAATTCCCTTCTCAGTGCTGGAGCAAGTAGAGGGATTTTAGACATATATATGTATATTTGAAAATTCCTATGCATGAAGTTTCAATATGGAGAGAAATCAAAGATTCCGTGTAGAAGTCTTAAAGTACAGCATTTTGTCATTTTCTTTGGGGCTAGAAATAATTTACATTTCAGCATTCCTACCAGAACAATCTGCATATGTCTAGGGAAAATAAAGCAGTGCCATTTCTTTTTAAGAAAGAAAGTAGTTTATGTTAAATAATTCATCTGGGATTAGTTATCCTCAGGGGAGGAAAGTTTGCAGATTTATGTGTGTGTGTGTTTTAAACTGCAAACATTACAAAGTTATAAAGCCTTCATTTTTCCTGATGTCCTTGTAAAATTCCTCTGATTCAATCAAACAGTTTTCATTTAGCCTTCAGAAACTAAATGTCCAATGAAGTCAAGCTGGAAAAAGTAACCACTGCTCTGGTACTGTTTACTATGCTAAATCAGGAATGGGGAAATCTATTAGTAGATCTCAAGCTGGGTCACCTTCTGCCCTCTGATCAATCAACAGTAGAAGGCAGGGGCCTCCTTGCCCCTCTGGAAGGAGGGGGAGACAGCAACTAGCGGCCAATGCTATGCGTCTTGTCATGGCACAGCATAGAGCTGGCAGAATAAAAGCAAGGCTTCACCCCTGCGCATCCTCTTTTGTATCATGCTTGAGATCGGGAGAGACCTCTGAGTGGCGAAGAGGGTGCGCGATCTACCTCATGTTCAGCATAGCTGGGAGCATCAGAGGCATCAGGTGACTGCAGAAGTGGAGGTTCTGTGGCAACAGTGGCTTCAGCAGCATCAGAGAAGCAGCATTCAGGTGGCTTTCCACCCAACAGTCGGATAGTATGGATGAGGCCAGCAGTTGGGGGGAAGGACCCAGAACTGGGAGGCTGGGGTGGGGCTGGGGTGGACCTCTTTCTCCAACCAGCTGGCTGTGGGGGTGGGCCTTAGCCGTAGTGGCCTCTTGAGTGGTCGTTTGTTTGGCTGTGGTCTTGCTCTTTGTGGTTTGGAGCATGAGGCCTAAGGCCCAGTGTGGGTCTTTCTTCTTGTTCTTCGCTCCCCACTTCACTGACTGACTGAGACCTTAGGCTGACAAGACCTGTTTTTTAATAAGGGCGAGAGCCAGGCTGGGCTGGGCACTCAATAAACAGCTTTTCTGGGAGGTGCCTGATTAGGGAATCAAGGCAGGTTAGTTGCATGGCACTGAGGAAAGGCCAGGGGCACTTAAAGGGCAAGCAGCCCACCCCCAAGCTGGCACCTAAGCGTGTGGTGCCAGCCATCTCCTCATATGAGGAAGTGGAGGACCCAGGGAAGCAGGCTATACTGGATAAGCTTGGAGGCATAGAGAGAAGGATGGGTGGGCCCCCTCTTCTGTCCAGGGCTGGGGGTGGGCCCAAGCAGACTAGGTTGGCTGCTTCTAAGTCATTCCAGAATCAGGTGCTGGGATGCTTATCTGTTCTTGAGAGCAGGTGTGGTGAGTCATCCACAGCGGTAGACAAGAGAGCAAATGTGGCAAAACAGGATGAAAGGCAGTACCTGGAGGATGCAAGACAAGGATGGTATTCTGAGGCTGGCCAGGTGACGGTGGGAGAGACTTCCTCAGTGCCTGAAGGTAAGGTGGAACAATCACAGGCAGGCTGGCCTGCCTGGCCTTGGGGACCCTGGAGTCAGTTGGCTGCCTCCAGATTCTCAGCACAAGCACAGCCAGCAGATGCAACATGTACATATATGCCCATGTACCTGGCAGGTTGGATGTGAGGGGTGGGTCAGGTTGCCCCTCAGGTAGTTTTGGGGGTGTGGGGCCATCTCCCCCAGCACTACCACTGAGCAATTGGACAGGTTGTGGTAGCTATGTGGGGGATGGCATATGATACAGTACCAGCAAATGCCTTGCCATTTGGGGACCAAGCTGTGCCTCTGGGTGACCACCTGTCTTCTGCTACCAGGGATAAGATTATTAGTGGCAAGTACGTGGATATATTTAGTCTATTATTCAGAGAACCTGAGAAGAACGATAAGGAGGATCTGAAAGAATGTGATAAGGAGAGACTTAAATGATGTAGAGTGGATAGGACCTGGGCCAACTGGTACCCCAGTTTTTTTTATTTATGTGGGGGTGATTGTTAGGTTCCACCCCCAACAGGCCTTGTCCATGCTCCAGTACATGGACATTATTTGCCGTGGTTACAGGGACTTTGTGGGACCAGCTTGGCTGCAATATGACAAAGAATTTTGCATGCACACAGCCATGAATCTGGCCTTGTAGTGGGACCAGATCCATCCACAGTTGTGGATGTAGGTCATGTCCCCAGGTCCTCCTATATGCAGTGACCAATCTGACAGTGGGCATTTAGTGCAGTGCCTCCAGAGCAATGCGAGTATCTGTGTTCAGGCAGGGCAGGCGGTTCAATGATGCCCATTTTGCTGGGAGTTTATCTCCCAAGGATCCTGTAGTAGGAAGCCCTGTCACTTTAGGCACGAGTGTCCCCTATGTACGGGTCCTCACGGGTTCTCAGCATGCCCAAGGGCCAGAGGTAAGCTGGAAGCCAAGGACTTTAAAGGTGGCAAATGGCAAGGGGGTGGCTGCACTGGCCACCCCGATAAAAAGGCACAGCCCAATTAACTTACAGGAGCTGGAACGTTGGTTGAGGTATTATCCTAAGTTGCAGGATTGTTTGTGTTTGTTAGATGGTTTTACTTTTGGTTTTAGGATCCGTCATCAAGGTGAGAGGTGATTGTTCTTAGCTTGGCATTGCTCAGGTGTTATTTGGCAGTGAGGGACAGTGAAGAATAGATTCTGTTCTGCCATAGTGATGGCACACCTTTTACCAAATTCGAATTTTGGTCGGTCACAAAGAAGGCTTTGGAGATGTTAGGTCTGGGCCAATTCCAATTTTAAACACATTGCTTTTGTATCGGAGCAGCTTCTGCTGCTGCAGTGATGGGGTATCAGGTTGCTGACATTCAGAGGTTAGGCCAATGGAGATCACACTGTTATAGGTCCTATGTTCAGAAATTAAACATTGCCTGAAAGTTTATTTTTTACATTGGTTAATCAAGTTCTCATTTTAGGTGCTGATGGCCACCATGGGAAAAGAAGAGTTACCATCTGCGGCCATAGCATGGTTTTTAGGGCTGCACACCAGGTCTGGAGGATGCCTGTTGGTTCTCAGTTGGGCCTGAGTGAGTGGGTCTTTGTGGAATGGTTGGGCCAGAGAGGCATGAGATGGCCTGGCCTCATTCCACTGTTATTTGAGGGGAGAGAGGGTCCTCTGCCTCACATTTTAGTCATTTACCTAATAGGAAATGACCTTGGGCCCTGGTTATACAAAGGCCGACCTTGCAGTGATCAAGAGCAGGTGGCCCAATGTGCAAATAGTCTGGTCTGTGGTGTTACCTCGCTGTGTGTGGTGGAGCTTTGGGGACCCTAGATGCCTTGATCGAACCTGGCATAAGGCAAACAGGGAAATGAAGACCACCATGGCGGGTGGATTGGGGCAATAGCCTTTGGGTTTTGCAGCCTGGGGCTGGGAATGGGAACTGCCTTTGGCACTGCCCTGGCTTGGCTGCTCCCTGCAAGCTTTGGGGATGGTGCTGCATGGTAGCTGCCAGTTTGCCAGGCTGCCAGTCGCGAGCCAGGTGAATGTCTTAGCCAGGTGCCTCACCCAATGGAGGGCAAGGAGGTTGTCTAGGGTGACACCTGCCTTGCCTGTTCTGCACCCGCTTTCTTCCCTTGCCTTACTAATTGTAAATAATTAATAAAGTGGCTCTTGTTTGAATCCAGTATTGGTGTCTGTCTCTTTCTTCCAACTGGATGGGGCAATAGATCTCGTAAACCTCAGGAGCCTTAGGGAGTTCTATCCCTATAACACTTTGCAGGGAGAGAACTCCACTGAATAGACCTCTGTATGATTCTTAGTAGACCTGTTTAGGGTTGATCTCTTCATTATTCAGTGCACCTTCTTCCTATCATTTCCAGTAACTGCAGCCGTTCCTCTAAAGGAAAAGTGTAAAAAAGAACAGTGACACAAACCTCTTTTGCTTGAAAAATCACCAATAAGATGGGTAAATTTGCTAACCTGTCAGTTCAGTGTTCCCTGCCTGTAAAATGGTAATATTAACTGGCTACTGTGAGCAGTTCTTTCGGCAGCATGTTTGGGGGGTGGGGGTGGAATCCCTGGTATGTTAAGTCTCAGAGCTGGATTTTCACTTCTATATGGAGATACCCAATATGTGGTTTATGTGGTGCAGTGGGTAATTCTGAATGCCTCTGCCCTCTTGGGCAGCCATGTTGTAATTGGCTCCACTATCACCATCCCCAAGGGTGGTGCCGGGTAGATCATTTCAGATGGGTAGCTGAGTTGGTGTGCTGTAGAAAGATTAGAGTCCAGTAGCACCTTAAAGATCAACAAGATTTCTGGGGGTATTGACTTCTGAGAGTCAAAGCTCTGGTATCTGACAAAGGGAGCTTTGACTCTCAAAAGCTTATACTCTGGAAAGTTGTTGGTCTTTAAAGTGCTACTGGGCTTGAGTCTGGCTCCAGGTGAAGAGCTCAGAAACTCTGACCCCCCCCCCTCCATAAAGTCCTGGTTTGTCCACCTATGACCTGAGTTTAGCAAATGGAAAGTTCAGCTGTCAGCCTAGAAGGGGGGGGAAACTGTGGAAAGGGGGACGTTCTGCAGCAACAGAACACCCTTCTCCCTTCTCAATATTAAAACTAGGGGCTTTTTTTTTACTTTTTAATTTTGAAAAAAAATTGCATTTGTGCGTGTGTGTGTGCGCGCGCATGCGTGCCCATGCCTGGAAATCATGGTGACCTCTGGTGACTTCTAGTGGGGCATGGAGGATGTTCAGAGAAGTGGCTTGATAGCCTGCCTCTGCCTCCTGGCCCTGGTATTCTTTGGAGGTCTCCCATCAAAATACTTGCCAGGGTTGGCCCTGCTTAGTTTCCGAGATTTGACGAGATTGGGTTTGCCTGGGCTATCCAGGTCAGGACTTATTTTAGAAATGTTTCAGAGTAACAATATAAACAATGCATAATATGATGCAACATTTGCATAGCTTAAAGAACAATAAAGCAGAGAATACAGGAGCAGTAACGTACAGTATACATCCTTAGTCCTATAATAATGTTAATATTCTATATTTTGTGGGAATCTTCTTAAATTGTACATTGCCCTCAATAAATTCAAAGAAAGGAAACCAGCATTTTAAGAAGTCTGAGTGATAGTCCAGATTCTCTGAATTATTTATTTGGTCATAAATTTTCTTCATCATGAGGAATTCCTATATTTTACACCACCATTGATTTAAGGTAGGTAGTTTATTGTTCTTCCATAGTTTAGCTAATAGCACTATAGCAACTGTTAACAATAATGAAATGAGTTCAATGTTCAATTTAGGTATATTTAAAGCATCCCATAGATTTGGGATTTAGTGGAGTTGAGTATCAGGGATATTCCTGATCATTCTCAAAAAAAAAAAAAACCCTCCAGAATTTTTGGACCTTAGGGCATTCCCAAATACAATGGGAAAAGGAGCCAATTTGCCCACAGTTCTTCCAACAGTGAGGGTCAGTCTTTGAATCTACACAGTGAAGTTTTAAAGGGGTCAAGTATAGTGTTCCCTCTAAGCTCCACAGTGTTGTGAGCAAAAATTCTACCTCATGAGTGAAAAAAACTAGTAGCATTAAAGTTGTGAGCGAGTCTACATTTGACTATTAATTAGTTTCTTAGAAGATTATTTCCATAACCTTGTAAGAAAGAATGAGTTCTTTTAAACTATATTTTAACAATAATTTAAACATTATAAGAGAAAACAGAATCAAGTCAAATTTCATTACAGAAAATATTGTCCTCTATGGGGATAGACCAGGCTTCCGAAGAACAGGTCTACCTGCCCCTTTCCACTATATTGGTAGATCTGGCCTCTGGAGAACAGGCCTACCCACCCTTTTCCACTATATTGGTACCTTGAACCATCATCCTGCACTGAGCCTTAGAAAACATACCAGCACGGAGAATCTGGTCGTTGCGGGAGTGTGGGTATTCTTGTAGTCTACTTCGGGGGGTTTAGTGAAATATGACAAATTTACAGGCCAAGTATAACAGAGGTGGAACAATCACTGTCAGAACCCTGCCTAACCTAACAAACAGGAGGATGCTTAAATGTTATCAACCTGCCCAAACTACTTATTTATTCAAATATTTATATCCCACTTTTACTGTGACTCAAGGCATCTTACATATCATACTGAAAAGCATAAGGGTGTGCAAAAAACCCTCTATTTTTCATGTTTCACTATAGCCTATGGGAACCATTATAGTCAATGGTCCCCATAGGCTATAATGGAGAATTGATCTGGGGGTATCTGGGGTATCTGTTTTTTGAGGTAGCAGCACCAAATTCTATGGGCCTCAGAATGAGGTGTCCCCATCCAATGAAGGGAAGAATGCTCCTGATCTGGGAGCTAAATTGCCTTATCAGCTAGCTAATATGTTGTGCATCAATGCCTTCCAAGTGCAGCTTAGAGGGAACACTGGTCAAGTACCATCTAGACAATATTTTAAAACATTGGAGCTTCATAGAGGTAGCCCTTGTGAAAATAGCATTGAAAGACCAGATTTTCACTAGTTGAAGGTCGGTTATGATAGTTTTACAGTCTTTGTTCTACTTAGTCAGATAGGGAAGTGTTTTCTTCCATTGATATTGAATTAGCAATTTATATATAATTGAGATTAGTCTTTTATTGTTTTTATTTTATTTGATTTTTTTCAAAGACTGTGAGGTCTCTGCTGAGGCACTTTATAAGGTCAGGATTATTCATTAGGTGCTGAATTTGTAAATATTTATACCAATGCCTTCAGCTTCTACTTGAGGTTTTTTTCAAACACATGACCTTTAGACATAATATCAATAAACCTTGTAATATTGTTTTTTCTCCACTCTTGAAATGCATTAGGCGATAGACCTGGAATAAACTATTTCCGACCTAAGAATGCAAGACAGGAGGTATTTTTGGAGCAAGGAATTCCCTGTTTTGTTCCAAATAAACAGGGTAGAATTTAGGGAGGGATTTTGTTTAATGGAAGCTGGTCTTTCTTCTGGTTCATGCCATAGTACCTCTTCCATGAGGGCAGAACTTGTGAAGGTGTTTACCCAGATTTTCAGCTCAAAACAATCAGTATATGCTAAGATGTTTTTTAATTGAGCAGATTCATAATATGTTAAGAAAGAAGGTAAGGCATAGCCCCCTAATTTGGGTGGACGAATTAACACCTGTTGACTAACGCTAGGTTTTTAATTATCTCAGATAAACTTATTTATATTGCATTGCCATAAGCAACTGGCAAGATGATAAGACACAGTGGTCAACTCACAAAAAATTCAAAAATATATACTGTGTGCAATTCTATAATGATTAGAGCATCTTCAATGGTGAGACTTAATAGGTATCTTGCTTCAACGCTGTCAAGGTTTATTTTTCTCCAGGGAGCTAGATAGCTGTGGGCTGATTCTCAGTTCCATTAGAAGATCTAGATGAAGAGATTCAAGAAGCTCTTTGCCTTCCTCCAGATTCATCGCCTTTATGTGTAAGGAATCCTTTGATTCTTGCCTCTTTCCAAATTTGCTCTTTTGTACGATGGCAGAGGAAAGTAACTGTGATGTCATGGGGAAACTGGTTGGGCTTGCAAGGAGGACCGTAGGAGTTTTCAATGATTGATTGATTGATTGATTAGTATTTTACCCCGCCCTCCCCGCGAGCGGGCTCAGGGCGGCTTACAAGAGGGCAACAATGCCCACATATAAAACCAGATTAAAGCAGAATAAAATCATCGAATCACAAAAGTAAGGTGCTCCATAAAGAACAAGATGGTTTTCCAACAGGAAGTGCCGGATCTTTCATTGGAGGTAGATAGTTTCCTGTAGCTGGTACGCAGCCAGTCCACCGGTACCCACCCAGCGTGGTATCATGGCAGATCTTCAAGGGCCGTTCTCTTACCCAGTTGTTACCCACACCGTTGGTGGTGGTGGTAGTGGCGGCTCCTACGTAAAAGCCTGGTGGAAGAGCTCCATCTTGCATGCCCTGTAGATTGTGGCCATCCCCTCTTCCAAATTCAGGATATTAGCCAGTGAGGAAACAAAAAAAATATTTAAGTCCTTTGGACCTTCATCTTTTTTTCCAAACCAGTGGAATTTGAGGTTATTCTTATGGGTTTTGTTTCCCAAGATTTCAAGGCTTGCTTACAGAGCTTCTTTAAAAAAAAAAAGTTTAATCTCCTCTTGTAAAGTGAGCCCCAGCTCCATAGATGTTTCTGCGGTTACACTGACTGATTGTAAAGTATCCTTGATTTCTTTTAGTTGTATATTGATTGGATTGAAAAGTTGGGCAATTTTGTCTAGAATATTGTCTTTAAGCATTTCCAAGTCTCTCTTGTGAACTGATCATCTTTGCTTTCCTTGTTCTGCTTTATGACCACCATTTTGTCATCTCTGTTTTTGGGGCTCTAGCTGATTTTGCCTTCACCAGTTGGAAATAGTTTTTGAGAGTAGAAGGTTCACTGGGGGGGTTGCCTTGCCCACTCCTGATTTCCCCATCTCCCGAAGATTTTTGCCACCTCTAGTGCTTAATTGGATGTCTTTTTTTGTGGTCAGGAACTTGAGTCTTCATTCAGTCCACCCAGTCATGTTGCACGATGTCACTTCCCCTACCAATATTGAAACAGGGACAGCCCCACTACAAGTACTTCCTGTTATAGATTATGTTGAGATTGAGGTATTCCATAGCTGGTATTTATATGTAACAACAAGTCAACTGCCATTGCAAGAAGTAGTGTACAGATTTAGATGTCCTTGACTCAGGGAGAAGGATTAGAAAGGGAGAAATGTATGAAATTTTGCTGTTAGCGCGGTACATACAAAGACAGAGAAAGAGAAGGGCTCCCCATTTCTGCTCCTCTGATCTGCTATTTTCAGTCTCAAAGAGCTTTACTAATGTGCAGGCCAGGGTTCATAAGAGATCTTTGTACTCATCTCTTCTTGACGGTACTTAGTTCCTCATATGAGCTCTGCCCCATCTTTCCTTGCTCAGTCCTGTTTCCAGAACATTTTTAGTAGGGTTTTCTAGGTGTATTGTTGTGTGACATCTTTTCAGGTCAAGGTTGTCCAGTCGATCATTCTAGTGGGAGACATCCCACCAGCAAACCTCCCTATTTTAGGTGCAGGACCTTACTTTGCATTGCTGTGATCCTGAATCAATTCAGTAGTGGAATCTGAGTCCCAGCATTGCTTGCATAATTCTAAATTAAAGTCTGTTCTTGAATGTTCAAACCTGTCCCAAAACCATGTCTTTTCTTGAGTTCTGAAACAACTTATATTTGACCTTTCCTGGCATAAGAGCCAGTGTGATATTGGATGGTCATATCATTGGATAAGAACTGGGGAGACATAGTTTCAGGTGCCCAGTATACCATAAAGCTTGTAAGGTGACCTTGGGCCAGTCATACTCTCTCTATTTATCCCACTTTTACAGAGTTTGT
Source organism: Gekko japonicus (assembly GCF_001447785.1). Taxonomy (NCBI): domain Eukaryota; kingdom Metazoa; phylum Chordata; class Lepidosauria; order Squamata; family Gekkonidae; genus Gekko; species Gekko japonicus. Next base: position 3,232,931 of record NW_015168652.1, on the reverse strand, counting down.
GTGAGAATAAAATGGAGAATGGTGCTCTGATGAAGGGTGGACTAAAAATGTAACAGATAGATAGATATCCTGATATCTGTTGTTGTCTGCCAGTCCTGACCCTTGAGTATACATCTTCTGTAGAGGTGTTAGTTCTGGGGGGAATCACTTGACATTGAGTTTGTATTTAATTTTTATTTAATGTTTACTTTTTTGCACAGTCAATTATGTAGACGTGGTTTAATTTCTATCGCTTTATTATATCCTCAGGGTGTTCAAGTCTATTTTGGATCTAGGAAAGAGGCACTTAAAATACTGATTTCCTCTGCTTAGTTTTCCTTATTCTAGTTACTTAGTTCTGTGCTATGGGAACCTCCTATTATGGCTGTTTTGCTATCACAGTTATGTATATGAATGACCCCACTTCCTAGAGACTTTCCACTCTTTTCCACCTAGCTAGAGTTATTACCCACCAGTTTTCTGTCAGAACTCCTGTGGTTTTAAGAGCTGGAAACAAGCAGAAATTAAATAGATGCTGTTTTCCCCTTTGCTGAAATATAATGCCAGGAAAGCTGATTGGTTATGGTCAAGAGTGTGTGCGTGTGTGTGTTCCCTGGAAGGCAGGGGATGTTTGTATTATTAAGTGTTGTAATGTCCTTCTACCTGTTACCCCACTGTTACCCATCAAGGATTGATGTTCCGTTTGTGTCTGGCAAGGTTCTTCCTGGTTGTCGAAATGGCAATATGTTAAATAGTAAAACCTTTTTCTTTAGTCTGATTAAAGCTCCTGGACTAAAAGTCCTGAGCAGTCAAAACCCCATCTGTTAAGTAGCATCATGTGGACACAACACTAAACCAATGAAAAAATCTTGCAACAGCAAGGGTAAGGTTGGGGAATATGTCAGATAAAAGGAGTAAAACTAGCTTGTGACGAGACTAAGATGAAAAATTAGGTACTGTGTTAAAAACCTTTTTCTAAGGCTAATATAAAGAAGATATTGGTATTAACGTATCAATTTTCCCCTGAGAATGATCACAAAGGTGGTCTGAGTAAGGAATCTTTCTTAATGATCCCTTCATAACAGGAGTGGACTGTGCATTCAATCAAGATAAGAAGAAAGCTCTAAAACAATTTGGGAGAGTTAGATAAAAAGCATAGGAAGGCAGCAATTTTGGTGGAGAAATACCAAAAAATACAGAAAAGCAAACCCTTCGGGCAAGAGACCATATGTGCAAGTAATTCTTCTTTATATAGGACTTAACAACTGTGGGTTCCAGGCCCTGGATAATGTCAGGGTTTAGTCCAATAAAAGAGAGTTTTGTGTCAAGAACCTTGAACCAAGAGGATTTATGAGAATCTGCTTTTAATAAAGATAGGTATCCAGAGTTACTATAGAGCACTTTGAGGTACAAATTGAAGGCCAGTTGCCAAGCTTTAGCTGCCAAGGATAGTTGACCCAATTCTGCTCCAGCTACACATTTTGATGTGTTGGTCAACTTATGAAGGAAGTGAAGTAGAGGAAGGTCTGAGGATTCTTTGACTGATTGGATCCATACGGCTGCCTCATAAAGCAGAATAGGGACAATGTTCATATTGAAAACTTGAATTGCCTTGGGTATATATCATTCTCTGCCCTACTCTTAGCCATGAGAACGGAACTATAAGTGTTGCCAGGATGATTGAATGAGTGGATGTATGTGGATGTTTGCGTGAATGTGGGTAGCCTGTGAGCACTGCTAGGAGAGTGGGTGATAGACTGGATGCAGTCTTGTTGTGCATGTTAGCGCAAGGGGTTAGGCCCCGTGTTGTTTTATAAGGCAGTGAGTGCTTGTACAGTAAGGCTTGTTGTATTGCACACGAGGGGAGGTAGGAAGTGAGCTGGGAGGACTGCTGTCCAGCTGCGCAGACGGTCAGGTGCTGTGGCGTAGATCGTCCAGTGGCAGCAATGTCCATACAGCAGATTCCGGTGCTCTTTGGGAGGGGGAAGTATAGCGGTGGGTCCAGGCCATGGAGAAATGGAAGGGTGCGGAGAACCATAAGGGCTCGGCATCCTTCCAGCCTGAGACCCATCCCGAAGGATGGTGGCAGTGGGGCTCGGATTAAGAACCCCCCTCCGACATTGGGGCTGTGCAATGCCAGGTCCATCAATAATAAGACCATGGTCCTTCGGGACTTCATTATAGAACAACAGGCGGACCTGGCTTGCGTGACCGAGACCTGGGTGCGGTGTGGGGAGACCGTAGCTCTCTCCCAGCTTGCCCCGCCCAGTTACTCGGTCCTACACCAATCACGGAATAGGGGGCGGGGGGAGGAGTGGCGATATTTGTGCGAGAGGCTTACTCCTTCAGGGCGCTGCCGGCTGCGGAGATCGCGGGCACAGAATGTGTCGGCCTGGTGCTGGAGGCTGAGGAGAGTTTGGCAATCTGGCTGGTGTACCGACCGCCTAACGCACCGGCCAGCAGTCTGCCGTCCCTACTGGAGGCCGTAGCAGGCTGGGCGTTGGAGCATCCTCGGCTCTTAGTCCTGGGTGACTTCAATGTCCATGCTGATGACGCGGCCTCGAGTCGGGCTATGGACCTGGTGGTGTCCATGGCGTCGCTGGGACTCTCCCAATTAATATCGGGCCCCACGCATCAGGCCGGTGTTGGATCCCCAAGCATCGAGAATAAATCCACGTTTTCAAGAAAAGCAAAATTTATTTCAAAGCGTTGAAGACATACTCAAACACGTTCTTTGTTAGAACTGGGGATACACAGGTAGGGCGAGTATAATAAAGGAAATTCAAACAGATACATATCCAATGAATAATATTCCCGCTGGCGGGCTAATGAAACGGTTGCGCGCCCAGTCCATGGGAACCAGGCAGAACATCAGACAAAACACAGGTGCAGTTCTCATGAGATAGCAGTAGGCAAGCATTACAGCATCTTCTCCCCCACACATCCACCAGTAGTTATCTTATGCATTCCAGCACAGAAGCAGGATAGTAGAAACAAACCGGGTGCAACAGGGTAAAGATATGTACACAGAGGTCACAGAAAACAGAATGGCAGCTTGCTGACATACTGCCCCCCTTAAAATACATCTAAAACACACCTCCCGGGTCGGGCGGGAGATCTCCCGGGCTGGGCGGGAGACCTCCCGGTTTGTCC
>NW_015168652.1:3223346-3223548 GCF_001447785.1 Gekko japonicus | reverse complement strand
CTGGAGGTACCCGCTCGAATGCGGTGTGCCTCAGGGGGCAGTGCTCTCCCCGATACTATTTAACATCTATATGCGCCCCCTCGCCCAGATTGTCCGGAGGTATGGGCTTGGGTGTCATCAATATGCTGATGACACCCAGCTCTATCTGATGTTGGGTGGCCAGTCGGACTCTGATCCAGAAGATCTGCATCGGGCGTTGCAG
>NW_015168652.1:3210839-3222916 GCF_001447785.1 Gekko japonicus | reverse complement strand
AAAGCGCTGCACTGGCTGCCTATAGCATACCGGATTCGCTTCAAAGTGCTGGTCGTTACCTTTAAAGCCCTACATGGCCAGGGTCCAGCATACCTGAGGGACCGCCTTGCCCCACATAGATCCCAAAGAGCACTTCGGTCGGGGTCGCTACATCGTCTTGCGATCCCGGGCCCGAAAGAGGCCAGGCTTGCGGCCACTAGGGCCAGGTCCTTCTCGGTGGCGGCTCCTATCTGGTGGAATGAGCTCCCGGAGGAGATCAGGGCCCTGCGGGACTTGTTGCAGTTCCGCAGGGCCTGCAAGACGGAGCTCTTCCGCCAGGCTTTTGAATAGGAACCGCCGCCGTTACCACTACCACCAATGGGGACCGTTTTTACAGCACCACCGGAGGTTAAGTGGCAAGAACATCAGGGGGCCACAGCAACCTCCCCTGAAATGGAAAGGGTATGTGCAATATGGAGAGAGGGCTTTTAGTCACGCGAGATCCTTGGGCGTGGCGCATGTTTAAATTGTTTTAAATTATTTTATTGTATTTTATTGCACTCTGTGCCTGATGGTTGTAAGCCGGCCTGAGCCCGCACGCGGGGAGGGCGGGGTATAAGTGAAATTAAATAAATAAATAAATTCTCCTCAGTACCTAAAAAAGTTTAGGATGCCTTCAGTACACATCCTGCTTTCTTCAGCATGGCTTTTTGATTAGAGAACCAACTCAAATTGTATTGGAAAACTATTCCCAGATACGTAAATTCCTTCACTTGTTGGATTCTAACATTATCTATAGACCACTGGTATAAGGGAGGGTTCCTTTTCTTCTGAGAGAAGAATACTTTGCATTTATCATAGTTAATTTCTAGATCTTCAGAGTGACAGTAAATGGCAAATTTGTTCAATGGTCTCTAGAGTCCAACGTAAGAGTGGGATAGCAGAACTGCATTGCCAGCTAGACAAGGAGGGTGATAATTTTTGTCAAGGGAGCCAGATAAATAATTTTAGTATAAATTAAATGAGAATTGAGCTAACAAGTACCCTGCCAGACTCCCTTGTCAAAAGAAAAGCTGTTAGACAGACCTCTTTCTTCACTGCATTCTGGCCGATATGAAGATTTTTCTATCAACCATAGTAGTAATATGTCCATAGTGGATTTCATTAATTTGTTTCAATGTCTTGACCTAGAGATGCTGTCAAATGCTCCTTTAAGATCCATAAAGGCTACATAAAGAACTCTTTCCAAAAGTAAGTATATTTTTCAGCTAAATGGAACAGACTCAAACAGTGGTCAAAAGTAGAACAGCCTCTTCTGAAGCCAATCTGCTCCCAGCCTAGGGTGTTATTAGATTCTATCCATTCCAATAGGTTATCCAATAGGTAAGAGGAGTATACGTTGCCTAAGCAGGATAATAAAGATATTTGCCAGTAACATGCTGGGTCAGAGCAGGACCCTTTTTAAAGACAGGGACTATGATAGTCTGCTTCAAAGTGTGTGGAATGTTATTATTTACCATACTAAAAACTGGGGCTAAATCTTCAGCCCACCAAGTAGGATTAACTTTAAATATCTCATTAAGAATTAAATCTGTGCCCAGGACTTTACCTGCATGCAGATGAGGTAAGATGTTCAACTACTTTAGGAGTGACTGAGGGCCAAACAGGAAAACTGTCAGGAGAAGTAGTTAAGATTGAATTAGATTCCATTGAGGAAAAGAGAGAACTGAAATAGTTAACCCAGACAGATTATGAAATGCAAAACATGGATATTATGGTAGACCTTCATTCCTGAGTTAACGACCAGAATGCAGATGCATTATTATCATTAGCAGCTGCAATCATTTCCAACCCTTACAGATGAAGTTGTGTTCGTGATGTGATAACAGAGATTTATAATACCTTTCTGGTGCCAACAGTTCACTCAATGACTCATGGTCATTTTTCTTTTTAAATTCTCTGGTCTTTCATGAGAGTTCTTTCTTTAATCTGTTTGCATTTGCTTTCAAACCATGGGTTTCGATGTATTACCCTAAGTAGACAATTTCTCTGTGTTTTAGGCCTAGAATATATTGGTTCAAAAACTTTTAACATTTTTTTTTAGAGTGTGCAGAGAATCTGCAGAAGATGAAAATGAAAATAATTTATATTTATAACTAGAGACTTTTCTGTAGTAAGTAGCAAACTTTGAATTATTAAATAAAGTCTAGGGTTCCATCAGGTATGACATAAATGATTGGCCAAGAGGCTCAGAAGGTGGGAAGGCTTAGCAGGGCCGGCCCGAGGTTGTCCTGCGTTCTAGGCGAGCGCAGATGCCAACCTCCCGGTGGGGCCTGGAGACCTCTTCGCCAGAACCAGGCTGGGAGGAGGGTCACCCAGCCGCCGCTCGCCTCCCCTCACCGCCTCCGCCGTTGCTGCTCGCCTCCCCCCAGCTGCCACTCGCCTCCCCCCCTCCCGGCCGCTGCTGCTCGCTTCCCACCTCCGCCTCCCGGCGGCGTGGGAGAGGGTGTGGCAGCGAGGAGCGAGCAGGATTGCGGGGATGCGGCTTATCCGCCGCTATCAAGTCTACTTTTTAAAGGGAGCTCCGCAGGAGGGGGGTATGGGTGCGTGAGAGAGAGGCTTTCCTTTCCTGATTCCCCGACTGCTGAGAGAGGAGGAGATGGAGGCAGGGCGAGCGGATGGCGGGCGGCGAGGTGTGCTGCTGCCTTCCCCCCTCCCGGCCGCTGCTGCTTGCCTCCTTCCCCTCCTGGCCGCTGCTGCTGCTCGCCTCCCACCGACTCCCCCCGCCCCCACTGCAGCCTCTCTGCCGGGCGAAGAAGCCACAGGGGGCGGTGTGCGGGCGGCGTGGGAGCGCCCGCGCACCATGCCACCCATGCGCCACCAGCAGGTTCCCCGGCAAAAGCTTCCCCGGCCGCCTCCGCCGGGCGCTCCTGAGTTGCTAAGGGCACCAGAGGGGTGGGCGCCCAGTTAGGGCGGCAGTGGGGGGTTGCGGGGGTTGGGGGTGGGGCGCAATTTGGTGCCCCTGAGGGCCGGCGCGCCCTAGGCCAGACACTAGCTGGCCTAGTGATAGAACCGGCCCTGAGACTTAGAATCTAAAAATAAAAGAATTGGAAGATTATCACTTCCCAGAAAATCACCCACTTCCATAGCCTTCACACAGGGAAGCCACTCTTGTTGATAAGACAAAGTAGTCTGTGACACTTGCACCATTTGCACCAATATACATGTAATCTCCCTTGGAGCTGACACCTTCTTGACCATTAATTGGAATTAAATTTCTCTGAATACAAAGATTCGCTAGATCTCAGCCTTTTGAATTAACAACTATGTCCTTAGAAACTACATAGTGCCCTGACCTGGATAGCCCAGATCTCATCTGATCTCAGAAGCTAAGCAGGGCCCTGCCAAGTATTTGGATGGGAGACTTCCAGAAAATACCAGGTCCAGGAGGCCAGAGGCAGGCTAGCAAGGCACTTCTCTGAATGTCCTCCGTGCACCACTAGGAGTCGCCAGAGATTGCCATGATTTCCAGGCATGGGCACATGTGTGTGCACACACGCACAAACACATAAATACAAAAAGAAAAAGGAAACTACATAGTGGAACCATTACAGATATAAATTAGAAGTTTTCCAGAATACTGACCTGTGTTCACCCACATTCTGAAAACTTAAGGACAAGGTTCCCTTTAATGTGCACAACCATGCGGATGCACACAGAGTCTCATGCCTGCATGGAGAGCTTTGTTACCTCCATGCAGGGGTCTTTCCTCTCAGGTAGCTCCATGGTGACCTGAGGTCGCTTCTTTAGGGCCATGGGGGCTGCCGATGCTGGCAGGCCTATAGCTACAGTGGGGCATTTGGGGGGGCGGCCTTCTTAATCAACCCCCCCACACACACTAATAGCCATGCCAGAAGCCTTATTTTTGAGGAAAGACCCCCCCCCCCCGCTGACTGCTGCTGGAAGCAGCCTGGGTGAGAGGACCACAGCTTGCCATCAGGCTTCCCTCTCCCTCCCACTGTGGAATTTGTGGGGGGGGGCATCAAGGGATCCGGGAAAATACAGCTCTGAGGACATTTAATTGCCTTCAGAAGGCATGTAAATGCCTTTTGAGTTCCCTTCCACAGGGCAAGAAAGCATAGAAAAGCACTCAAGAGTGACCCCTTCAATACATCTCCAACAATCCCCCTTTCTGCTTGCCCTTTCCTGCTGTATACCACCTCGGTCATGGTGAGTCTTTCAAAAGCATTCCCATGAGCCTTTTGGAAACATGCATATTAATTTAATTTGATTCTCCCTTCTCACTGCAGATAGCCACTATGCTGAAAGGCCATGAACCCTCAGGAACAAAATTGCAGGGGGGTTAGTGGACAACATCAGAAGAGAGAATCAGTAGAAATTGTGGCTTCATTATGTTGTTGAAAACAGGCCATTAAGTAGGGTTGCCAAGCCCCCAGTGGGGGTGGGGAACCCCCACCCTGAGCTCCCATTGCCTGCTGCAGCTCCAAGTGGTGGTGGGTGGTGAGCGGACCCAGCAGTGTTGCTGTTGTGATATGTTGATATCACTTCCTGGGAAAACCATCACTTCCCGTTTTTCCTTTGAAGTGACATCATAATGCTGGCAATGCCACCCCCCTCCACCATGTCCCCTCCCCCAACCCCCCAACATTAAGATTACCGGGGGAAATAAGAGGAAATGATATAACATCCAAAGTGTTTACTATTATACAAGGCTGTAAAGCGAGATATACTGATGACAATGGCAAGGTTAGATTTTGTTTTCAGTGTAAAGGTCAAGAAATAAGAAGTTGTTCATGTTTTCTGAAGGCAGAAGGAAGCTATTATGTGGAGAAATTAGTTAATGAAGGGGATCAGTAGCAGTATCAAAATAAAATATCTTTAATGGAAGTAGAGGCACTGTGATGATCCAATAGATTGTCCACCTGATAGGTTATCTTGTGTGGCTCAATTTTTTTAAAAAAGCAACCACCACATGAATATGCTGATAGAGCATCCTGCCAAGAAATGAAGAAAACATGTTAAATGAAGAAATGAAGAAAACACGTTAAATGAAGAAATGAAGAATACACGTTAAATGAAGAAATGAAGAAAACACATTAAATAGGAATTAAATCCAACTGTTACTGGGTAATTCCTCTAACTGTATTCCATCCCTCTTCAGGACAGAAATTGATTCAGACTGTTGGGTTTTAAAAGACATGCCTAACAAATGGAAATCACTCCTCCTTACTGAGAGAATTGGAAATGGTACGTAAACATGACAAGTTAAATGAAGAACATTAGGGTGCTGACAGCCGTGAAAGGCCCGGTGGGCCTCATAAGTAGCACAGTTCCCATGCCTTGCCTTACTGGGCTTTGTCCTGATGATGGGATCATGCTGGTGTCACTCTGAAGATAGCAGAGCAGTTCCACCCTTTCCTCAGATCGTCGTTCAGAGGTTTCTTGTTCCTGAGGAAAATGTTTTGCAGCATGTTGCTGAAATATCTGCTCCCCAAAAGAAGCCATATCACTGCAACAAAGGACTGGGATTCTAAGTATCAAGCCATAACCCACTGCAATAATTCAAGCTTTGATTCCCACATTCTGCCCCTTGTGTAGTTTTAAAAATTGTAGATACCTGGGCTTGTCAAAAACAAAAAACAACCTTGCTGGACTAAAGTACCATGAAATGAACCCATCAGAAAGTCCACCTGTATTTCTGTACAAACTATTACATATCAAGATAAGTGTTTTTTAAAAATCCAGTGGTGTTCCTTAACAGCCCCTTGATAGGATACAGGTCCAGTAATCTATTTCAGTATTTCTTTATGGTGCTCAACAGAAGCAATGTTGAGTGTCCATGATGAAGTTGCATCAGTGAATTGAATAGCTATCTTGTCACATTCTCTGTTCAGTTCAGTTGCTAACCTCCTAACTCCATCCCTAGCTCTTATCATATCCTTCCACCATATCACTAGCTTTTGGTTGAGAGAGGGACAGTCCACTGATATAAAAAAAGAATCCCACAATGTATTTTTCCTGAACAATGCTGCTGTAACCCTACCTAGATACTACCAGTAGTTTCTTCTGTGTAGATAGAAATGTCAATAGTGTATTGTTGTACTTTTGTTTCCTCTGCACTTAGAAGTTCTTTCCACTGAAATGTCATTTTAGTCCCCCCACCCTCACCCATCAAGTTCTAGTAAACTGGCCCCTTTGTGTAAGAATCCTGGTACCATATCATGTTCTCATTTATACGATGAAGCCAATACTTTGTAAACAAATGTTATACATACCTTTACAGATTACTCTTCATATGTCCCTCTAGTTGCGTTGTCTGTCCAACTGAGAACAGACAAGCTAGTTTTATTTGGAATCTTCAGTGCGCTGCCACGTTTAAAGGTATTCTACTATTGCACCCAGCCCTTAGTTACAATTGGCTGGTTGCACTGAAATGCTGTTTTGGTGGCTCACTGTCATCCATCCAGTTCAATCCAGTTGGTCTCCTTGGGCAAGGATTCTTAGTATGTGATTAATCAGTAAGGAGGCATAATTCCTAGCTGATTAAATGCAAAGGCTAAGAGAAAGAGAAATGGATGTGAAGGGTAGGAATAGATGAGTTATTCTAGCAAGTGATTGGGAATTATAGTCATGATGACAGACAAGGAGCAGCATCAAAACTCTAAGCAGATCACTTTGACTCATGATTACCACAAACATGTCCTTTGGAGAGTTCAACAGACACCATTCATTGACTTTATAATTTTTGTTTGCCACGGGGTGCAAGAAACTAGAGTTTCTTTCAGTGCTCATGTTTGCAGGAAAATCAGGATGTTAAAGCAGAAGTTTAGATTCAGAAAGCTCCACTTTTGTGTTGCACCCCACTTATCTCCTTTCTTCCTTTCTATTAATTTATATATCTAGGCTCAAATCAGATTTTTCTACTTGAAAATACACTGGAAATTGGAAGAGGTAGTTGAATAATGCCCAATCTAATTAAAATGGACAGTGGACTGATCAGTCATGACTCATGATGTAATTCTCTGACCTTTACAGCTGCAATAGAAAAGCAATTTCAACTGGTATACACTTTCCCACTTCAAACTATGGTTAAGAGCAGATCGAATATTACCCCTCAGGGCAATGGAACATGAGCCTAATTCATTGCGCTTTGAAATCCATTGGGTTTTGCCCCATAATGCAGAAATACAAAACTTGGAAACCAAAATAATAGGTTCCTAAATACAAACTAATGTTATTCTAAAACATGTTGACAGCTTAACGTATCTTTGAATCAGGAGCTCAGATATATAACATAATATATTGTAATTCCCTGGTAAATCTAAAGCACCAGCGGATAACTAATAGGGCATATCACTGGTCCCATTGTCAACATTTTGGGTGATCTTCTTCCTTCCTGCTTTGGCCATTGTCCTTGCAGTGACACAGACTTACCATTTCTGGTATATGGTGCTTGAAGATGTCCTTGAAGATGTCACCTGCTCTTATAAAGAAGCACAATGAAGTGTTGTGGTCCCCTTATGGAAACAGGCAGCTCCTGCTGGGAGCTTATTTTTTTTCTCACCAGTTGGGGGGGGGGGGTGTCTAATCTGTTTGTTGCTAATGTTGCTTGCTACCAGAAGTATAGTGTCCAGATCACATGAAGTGATGGTATCGCTTTATTCTGCTCTAGTTAGACCACACCTAGAGTATTGTGTTTTGGGCACCACAATTTAAGAAGGATATAGACAAGGTGGAACATGTCCAGAGGAGGGCAACAAAGATGGTGAGGGGTCTGGAGACCAAGTCCTATGAGGAAAGGTTGAAGGAGCTTTGTATTTTTAGCCTGGAGAGGAGATGACTGAGAGGTGATATGATATAACCATCTTCAAGTACTTGAAGAGCTGTCATATAGAGGATGGTGCAGAGTTGTCTTCTGTTGCCCCAGAAGGTTGGACTAGAACTAATGGGTTGATTAGAAATCAAAACAGGTTTTGGCTAAACATTATGAAGAATTTCCTGACAGTTAGAGCAGTTCCTCAGTGGAACAGGTTTCCTTGTGAGGTGGTGGGTTCCCCCTCTTTGTAGATTTTTAAGCAGAGACTAGATAGCCATCTGACACCAATGCTAATTCTGTGAACTTAGGCAGATCATGAGAGGGAGGGCAGGAAGGTTTGCATCAGTGCTTAGTTCTTGTGGCCCTTTCTTACACACCCGTGGAAATGCCAGTCACCACTTGGGAGTCAGGAAGCAATTTTCTACAGGCCAGTTTGACCAGGGATCCTGGAGGGGTTTTTTGCCATCTTCTGGGCATGGAGCAGGGGTCACTGGGGATGGGGTGGGGTTTTAGTTGTGAATTTCCTGCATTGTGCAGGGGGTTGAGCTAGATGACCCTGGAAGGTCCCTTCCAACTCTGTGATTCTGCTCACTAAATCTCTTAAGCAGCATGGGTGATATAAGCCTGATCATGCATGTCGGTTGCCTAGTAGCCAACAGCCTTTGATTTCTGTACTTTGAAGACACTTCTCAGCAGATTCTTTTAGTGTCCCATCTTCAGGTCCCATTCTCTAATTGTCAAAGTCCCTTTTGTAGCTAAAACTCAGAGCATGTGACATTTGTTGGGTTAAAAGAAAGTCTGAATGGATAACACCCCCCTCCCCCAAGTAAAGCATGCCTGCTGTAAGGAAAAAATCTGAATGCCGAATGTCATGGATAAATGAGATAATATGTGGAGAGGTAATGATAATAGAGATTGATTCATTAATCCAACATGTCAATGGCATGAGTACAAATTAAAAGTGCCAGAATGATAATGTGGCTGCCTGCACTGATGGTTTCTTCTGATGAGTTAGTTAGTATTAATCACCACCAGATTTAAAAAAAATGCCTGATAACAGACCACTTTGTAAAAATCACTGTGTGGAGGAACAGTGGCCGATTCTGCATTTGCATTTTAAAATCATTTTCATGCTGCTGTGACGCTGTCTTTCTCTATGCTTGTTTGAATGTTGTTTGGAGAAGATTCTTTTAAAGCGGTGCAGAGGTGCAATGACAGTGGAGCCGCCCCAAAGGGCAATAAACATATGTGGACCTGCGAAAGTATGCTAGCACTGTTCAGGTGTGAAAACAACACCAAATGTAGACAGCTTTTTTGAAGACCAGTCAGAAGGCTGGGACACTGGTGGGAAAGACAAATGCAGATTCCGGCCAGAGTCTCCTTATAAATCAGTAGGGTGCCACTTGCATCCAGCTCAGTCGCCATACTGTGGCTTTCCATCCTCTCTCCAGTTCTGCAGATTACCTTGCAGCATTAGTTCTCAGGGTTTTATGATGTTCTGTCAGACTTCAAAGGAACCGAATACACAGTCCAGCCCTAATCAGAGTGATCAACCTTCTAGCCCCTGGACTTCAGTAGATTTGAAAAACTGCAGCTGTCAGGAGCACTGACTTTGGTGGCCCAGGCTAGCCCAATCCCATCAGATCTCAGAAGCTAAGCACGGGTGACCCAGGGTAGTACTTGCATGGGAGGACACCAATGTTGCTATGCAGAGGCAGGCAATAACAAACCACCTCTGTTCATCTCTGGCCTTGAAAACCCTATGGGATCATCATAAGTCAGCTGCAACTTGACAGCACTCTCCACCACCATCAGGACTCCTCCTGGGCTGGACTCACACTCAGGAGCAGACTTCTCAGAGAATGAACAGGAGGCGGTAGAAACTATTCTGGGAGAGGTGAGAAGTCAGGTGATGCCATACATCACCAAACTGGACTTAGAACCATGGGACTCGGAGGAGGAGGAGATTGGATTTATACCCCGCCCTTCGCTCGGAGTCTCAGAGTGGCTTACAAACTCCTTTCCCTTCCTCTCCCCACAACAGACACCCTGTGAGGTAGGTAGGGCTGAGAGAGCGCTTTCAAGAACTGCCCTTTCAAGGACAGCTCTGACAGAACTATGGCTTGCCCAAGGTCATCCAGCAGTTGCAAGTGAAGGCATGGGGAATCAAACCCGGTTCTCCAGGATTAGAGTCTGCACACTTGACCACTACACCAAAGCAGAAAGGATTGCCAGGTCCGCTCGCCATCGCAGCGGGGGGATTTGGAGGCATTCCAGGGGTGGGCAGGATGTCACATATGATGTTCCTGGTGTAATGACCTCACCCAGAAGTGATGTCATTTTGTTGGTGACATTGCGTGCAGCAATCTGGTTTTGGGGCAAAAAACTCTATGGTATTTTGGCTTCAAAACCACAGAGTTTACCCAAAAACCAGCATGTCCCCATGTGACATCACTGACACGATGATGTTGTGCGATGACGTCCCTGTTTGGCTGGTGGCAGATTGGAGCCCCCAACAGCAGGGGAACACCCACTGGGACCTGGGGGCTGGTGTCCCTAACTCTGAGGCCTGGGCTGAGAGGTTTGCTCCTGAAGCCTCAGCTCACAAAGAAACTGTTAACTTTCCAGACACCTAGGCAGCTACCCCTGTTTACTGTAGGGCTAGACCCCAGACCACCAGCCCCCCGAATTTCTCCTCCCATTCCTCCCATAGGCCAAGGAAGAAGCAGCACAACTACAACCAAGTTCCAGGCTTGCCAGGCCTGTGCCCCTGCTACTGAGGCTGATCACTGCTCTAGTGTACATAGTACCTTGCAGGATTGGATTTCAAGCCTGTTCTAGCTGGGTGATGCCAAGGAAATGTTCTTTCAGGACATTTAAGTTCTAGGCAGATCAGAGGGCCATGCTGATTCAACTAGGGCGTAGGGGCCAGTGGGTTCCTGCAAACCTGAACCTAGTGAATCCCAGACTGTGACCTACATCTTAGTGCAGCCCTGTGGATCCCTGTGCGGGCGGATACCTTAGCTAGCTGCAGGACCCGGCTGCTAAAACAGAACAGTAAATCTGTTTAGGATTGCACTATTTCTGTTATTCTTTTATAGCAAAAAATGCAACTTTTCTAATATTTTCCTTCTCTGTATATATTGCTATGTGAGCTATTAATTAAGAGTCACTGATAATATTTTTGGATAAAGCCTGTCCTGATGTTAACTAGTGCGATTGCTAACTGTGGTTTGGAAAACTCCTGGAGGTTTAGGGTGGAGCCTGGGGAGAGCAGGGTTAGGAAGCAAGGGACCTCAGTGCGGTATAATGCCTTGAAATCCATACCCCAAAGCAGCCATCTTATCCAAGAGAACTGATCTCTGTCATCTAGAGGTTAGTCGCAATTCTGGGTGATCTCCAGGCCCCACTTGGCTAGGTATTAAGTTTCTTCCATCTGCATGAATTAAACTTCCCATGTGTTAATGGCAGATACAGATCTGCCTCATGGAAAATTGGAAGGGTGCTCTTGATAGGGTTGCCAAGTCGGGTGTTGCGCCGCAGCGGGGGACTCCCGGCTGGCGTCTGGAGCATGCGCGTGTGCTGCACGCACATCACTCGGAAGTGACGTTACGCCGCTGGGCATGCTGGGGGTGGGGCCACGGCCATCCGAGGGAAAACCATAGAGTTTTCCCTCGGATGACTGTGGCCCCACCACCAGCGTGCCCGGCGTGGTCACGTCATTACCAGGTGACGCACACATCGGGGTGAGGCTCCCCCCGGGGCCCGATCCGCCGGTGGCGGGGAATGGGCCTCTGGGGCGGGGGTTTTCCGGGCCCCCGGGGGGACTTGGCAAGCCTAACTCTTCAACCTGTTTAGTGAGCAGATATGACGGACCCCTGCTCCTTCTGTTCTGTGAGGCAGCTTTTCCCACCAAAACACTGTTCACCACTCTGATTGAGCAGCCTCTTAGTAGTGTTTTTGGATAATAAACTTATAACTGTCTTTGTGTCTCACCCAGTGTTAAAGAAGTTATTTGGCTTTTTCTCAGGCCAGAGACTTTTATTGTAATTCAGCAGGAGCCCTCTTATAAAACCCCTTTGGAAATGGCACTTGACACGCTGTAAAGTTGAAACCGAAAGGGCGATTTTATTGAACAGGCACAGTCATAACAGGAATAGAGCAGAGAGCGATGCGTTCTTTAAACTGTAGTTCTTTATAAGAAAAATAGACTATCTCGAACAGGCAGCAGAATATCCTCGAAGCTTGAATTCTAAGAGAC
>NW_015168652.1:3208389-3210466 GCF_001447785.1 Gekko japonicus | reverse complement strand
GAGTGCCCACGAGTTCTTATATTGTGAGAAAGGGAGAAAAGTACCTCTTTCTCTACCTGCTCTATCCCATGCATAATCTTATAAACCTCACTCATATCACCCCTCAGCCGTCATATCTCCAAGCTAAAGAGCCCCAAGCGCTTTAACCTTTCTTCATAGGGAAAGTGTTCCAACCCTTTTATCATTCTAGTTCCCCTTTTCCCCTTCTCTGCACTTTCTCCAAAGCTATAATACCCTTTTTAAGGTGTGGTGACCAGAACTGTACACAGTACTCCAAATGAGGTTGCACCATTGATTTATATAGGGGCATTATGATATTGGCTGATCTGTTTTCAATACCCTTCCTAATAATCCCCAGCATAGCATTGGCCTTTTTTATTGCAGTCACACATTGTCTCAACATTTTCAGAGAGTTATATACTACGACTCCAAGATCTCTGTCTTGGTCACTCTCTGCCAGTTCGGACCCCTTTAAGTATACTTAAAGCTAAGATACATAGTTCTTTATTGTAAGATATTATTTTGTCTTGGAGATTTCTTACAGCAACAAAGTTTCATAACAATATCACAGTTTCTGGAAGTTAGAACTTTCTTCCTATATATCAGTATTTCCCTTTTGGAATTATAACCTTCTCTTTCTGTACTCTTGAGGAGTCTAAGTCCATTTCCCTTTTCACTTCTCAAACCAGAGTACCCTTCTGAGTTGAACCCTTTGACTAACTGGGTAAGGTATATCCTCCTTTTCCTAGGAGTGATAACCTTTCTCTGTTTGGCTAGGCTGGCAGTTTTCCACCAGCTACCCAACCCTCTTCTGGCAAAACTTAACCCCAGTTCTGGAGACAGTGAATCAACAGAGAATTCAGCTAGTGCAGACACATAGACATTAAGTTCTTTTTGGACTTTTCCCCTAATGCATTGATGTACAGTAAAATCTAAGAGTTGTGTCCTTTCACTTCTCAAGTGACTTGTCTACTTCCCTCAGACTGATACACACACACTCCTCCTGAATGACAACTGCCAGGTGAAAATCCAGACAATGACTGACTGACTCTCTGACAAGACTCACAAGATTTTATAAAACTCTCCTCAGCTGGCACTGACCAATCAGAGAGAAGGGGTGTCACTCAAACTGCTTTTCAGTGAGGCATTAACTCCTAATCTCCCAGCTCTCTGAGTTTGATGCCCTAAGCATCCTGGGTTTTGAGGTCAGTTACAGCAGGCTTCTCTTTTTGTGGTCCAATAATTCATGCCCAGATGAATGTATTTCAGGTGTTCCTCAGTATTTTTTGTGAAAGTACACTTAACAAACTTTGTGGCTTTGGATGTAGTATATGTCTATGCAAAGCTGCTTGAACCTTGCTGGTCTCTCAAAAACCACTGTTCCACTAAGGAAATCCAGCCAACCGCTTGAGTTATTATGCTTTGGGGTTGAAAGGAAATCATTAGTAGACTTGTTTCAACTCTCCTCAATCTGTACACATTATCAGCCTCTGATTGTCTTTTTAGAACAGCCTTTAACTTAGCAGCTGTCCTTAATTCCTTGTTTTGGCCTCTGTGAGGTGATTTTACTATCTAACTATTGCAGCATACATTGAATTTTAACCAGTCTAACAAACACATCTGCAGGATTTGAGTTTAACACTTGTATACAAGACCTTTCATCCTTCTTTTTTGTGATCACAAGAGTATAATATCTTATGCTGGGACTACGACTGAAGCTTGGGGTCATAGGACAACGGGGTTGGGTCTGGATGACTGTTTGACAAGCTATATATCAATCAACACATGCTATTGGATTGGAAAATACCTTGTTGAGATTGGGAGAGGATTGGGGGAGGTTGCTTGGTTACTTTTTAATGAGCATTTCCTTGCAGTCCCCACTAGTTTACTATTCAGTATCACAAAGATATGTCCATTTAAACAAGACAAGAGATCAAAAATACATAATTTTGGCTCAAATGACTAAAAATTCAGAGTGGCAGGCTCTGTTCTATCTATGAAGTACTTCTGCTGAACTGGTACCTGAAATGTAGCAAACTGCTTATTATTGTACCCTTGGGGGTGGGGGTTGTCCCGT
>NW_015168652.1:3185588-3208325 GCF_001447785.1 Gekko japonicus | reverse complement strand
ACTTTTTTCCCAGTCTCTGTATTTTGTCAGTTTCTTTTTCTACTGCACAACTGAGTCAGTGTTCTCTCATGTACAGTGCGAGTAGAGTGTGAGTAGAGTTGCCAGGCCAAGCCTGGTAACCAGTGGGAGAGTTGTAGGGTGGGTATGTGACAGTGATGTCAGCAATATCACTACGTCACTTCTGGGTTGTACCCAGAGCCTGATTTCCTCAAAAAGCAGGATCACGAAACTGCGGGGAAAATTGGGTGAAGCCGTGGGTCAAAATGCGGCCGCGCGGCTTCAAGTGGGGAATTGACCAATGGAAATGGGGCAAAGAGAGGTGCGACAGCGGTGCAGCTCCTTGTGCGAAAACAGCCTGGGTATCTCCAGAAATCACTGGAAACTCTAAGGTAAAACCAGCACATAAGATGCTGGCATTGTTTTGTTTTGAATTATTCTTCTTCCACTGCTCCAAGCAACTAAGTGCCGTGGCAGGCAATGGCAGTGATTTTCAGGAAGCCTCCTGTCATAGTAGGAGGCCTGGCAGCCCTGTGAGCCATATTACTTTGGTGACAATGTTACTTGTGTCCTTTGGGAACAATTTGAGCAACATGCCATACTCATGCCATTAAAGCCAGTTGTTTGGCATAACATTATTCTGCATGGAAATTCTATATACTTTTAGTTAATGAGTCTTGAGGTGCTTCTTGAAGACTCTTGACATGTGTGGTTTGCAGAGTGAACTGTGGGGAGAGTGGATTGTCACAGATAATTATCTAACATCTGCTTACAAAATTCTGCCTTTGGTTTCAGAATAGTTTAATCTTAGAATCTCTTGTGTAGAGACTAAATACCCAGAGACTGAACCATTTTCTTTGAGAAGCAACAGAAGTTGTTGAAGCATCAGTGCTGATAGCAGATGGAGACAAAGGGGAAAAAATTCTGGTGGGTGAGTTCCGTTCTTTTCAGGAGTCTCTTAAAACTTTGTTCATTTCTATCGCCCATACACATGGAGTTCCCATCTGATGACAACTGCCATGCTCTGTCTTTCTGTAAATGCTGAAGGAACACTCTAGGATTCTGTAAAGAGATCAAAGCTTGCTTTATTTAACTTAACTTTGCAGCCCACCAGTTGGTTTGAAATTTGCTATTTCTGTGTAGTTCTGTCAGGTCTAAATTAAGCATGTAAAGAGAGGTGTTAAGTGATTAATACAGCACCATGCATGGGCAAAAACAACCAGATCCCTGTCCCTCAGGAATTTACAATCTAAGAACATAAGAAGAGCCCTGCTGGATCAGACCAATAGTCCATGTAGTCCAGCATCTTGTCTCACACAGTGGCAAACCAGTTCCTCTGGACAGCCAACAACAGGGCATAGAGGCCTTCCCCTGCCACCTGGTTCTGGGATTCAGAGGCTTAGTGTAAAGTAGTAAAGTAGTATTTCTAAGATTATGGAGAACCAACAAAGGGGCAGGGGGAAGCAGAGACACTAAACGGGGATCCTCGGACTTGTTGAACGTGCAAGCAGTGTTTGAGATTTTGAGAACAGATAGTGAACACCACAAGAAAATGTTTGTATTAATGTTGCCAGGTTCCTTTTCCCAGTGGAGGGGAGAAGCTCTCCTCCCAGGATCTTCTGGCGTGCATGCGCTATGTGCGCGCACCGCAATGACATCACCTAGAAGTGATGTCATCACACTAGGCACATTGCCAGGGGGACACTCTAGCATTCGGCTAGAAACATCATGATACCATAGAGCTTTCAGGCTGAATGCTAGGGCCAGCGGATCGGGGGCCCTAAAGTGGGCAACTGCCCCCCAGGGGATCTGGCAGCCCTAGTTTGTATCCTCCTTTGATACAGGCACCTGTATTCAAAAGGGTGCTCCCTGCAGTCAGGAAGGTTATGCCTCCTGGGTTCTTCTGTTTTAGAAAAGAAGTGGGTACCAGGAAAGACACTGGAGGATGCCACTGTACTAATGGGTACCACATTTGAAGATGACTTGGATAAAGCTTGGTTACAGTGTGGACTGGGATTAAGGAGGAAAGCAGAGAGTCTGCATGGGAAAGGCGGGTTTTAAGCAGGATTTCAAGAGAGGGGAGTGGCAAACAGCTGCATTGTCTTTGGGCCCTTCTCTTGTACCTCCAGAATGCTGTCAGTAGACAATATATGCCACCACCCTTAGAGTCAAAGATGAAATGTCAGATGGAGGGAAGGATGCAAGAAAACATCAAATGCATATGCAGGGCATAAAACAGCTACACTCATGTCTCCAACCACTTTGTCCGGATGAAGGTTGTTGAGCGGTTCAACACCCTTCAGTTTCAGACACAACTGGATTCTACTATCAGTGTGTAGATTTCTCCAAGTAATTTAATTTTAAAACTGGGCGTTGTTCCTGTACTCATAGCTTTGGCCTGGTGGTTTTCATGAGACTTCCCTTGAAAACCACCATAAAATTCAGTGCACACCTGAGATGAAAGCATTATTTTTTTTCTTTTGCCCAAGTTAACTCAAGTTGCATCACAAAACACCTTGAAAATACATGCTGAGGCTCAATTATTCCTCAGGAAGGATACAGAAAACCATATGTTCATTTGCAGTAAAAGAGCTATTCAGTTCCTCCAACAGATTGCTTAAGGACGCTGTATGTAGTGAGACATTTATATGATGAAAGGCAGTACAATGAGCAGACTGTGGCTTATCTTGCAAACAAGTGGAAACAAGGTGGCCTCCTTCCAACTATATAGGTTTCTAGGTCAATAGAATCCATGTAATAAATACTAACAGTTTTCTACCAGTCTTCTTTGCCAACAGTATCCAGACCAGAATAACTCATTGGAAACTTGGGAAAGTTTCAAAAATTTCCCAAAGAATGCATAACACCATTCTTCAAACAATTGAGATGTTGGTTTTCGGTTTGGATCCGTGTGGATGAATGATAAAGTTTTACCTAATAGCACTGTAACAAGAAATCAGACTACACACAAAACATCCTGTTTCCAAACACAGAAGAATTTTCATAGAACTACAATAATGTATGGCAAGGACAACTTTAATTGGCGATGAAGCCATCTAGCAATGAGAGTCAATGGCTAGCAAATAAGGCTGGGCTTTCTCCAAAATAAATTGAGCATACAGATAATGTTCTTACCTGTAGTTTTATGCAGGTCTTCTTTCATTTTAATTTTTGTGAAGATCTATGATGGATGTGCATACATTTTCATAGACCATCTTTGCATGATTTATAAAAAACCACAGATTTTTGTATCAGATTATTTTCAAGAAAACTCCATGTTGACTATATTAAAATCATCAGTAAGTATATCAATGATTTTAAAAATAGTTTATACTCTGGTTCTCACCCCTCTTAATCTTTTAGATTTCCCAATCCAACTGCAGCATCTCTTTAGCGGGGAACTGCATGGAATCCTTGTACATAGTAGGATGTGATTAAACTTCTTTGATTAAAGACATTATCTACATTTATTGGTAACTGGAAACGCCTTATAGACTTTTTGCATGGAACAGGGGGGGAAATGAAATGATGATTTATGCATTTGATGATTTGATGATTAAGTGAAAAAAATTAGATAATAGAAAAAAGAGGACTCTTTTGTAATTATAGAGTGTTATGTTTGTAACTCTACATTTATAACTTTACTTATATTTGGCATGGAGAAAATCAGAAGCCATTTCTTTATATTCTTTATATATTTTTCTCATCTCTTTCTCTTTCTTTTGTTTTCTTCAACTTTGTATTTCTATTTCCCTTTTTAAAATATCTGTAGATTTTCTTTATCTTTTGGTTTAAAAAGTCTTAATAAGAATTATTTTTTAAAAAGGAAAGTGTGTCAGCATAACCATCATTCAAGCTTACACTCCAACTACAGGTGCCCACATGGAAGAAACTGATCACATACCTAAACAAAATGTGCTGATAATCTTAAATGACTGGAACATAAAAGTAGGAAACAAAGCAGAATCAAATATTGTTGGAAGATTTGGGCTAGGTGCATAAAGCAGAAGACCAACTCATCGAATTCTGTGAAAAAACAATCTGTTCATTGCCAACACATATTGCTGGCAACTGAACAGACTATTGTATGTGTGGATATCACTGGATGGCCTATGTAGAAATCAAATAGATTACATAATCGGAAGGTGAATAAGCTCTATTCTGTCTGCTAAAACGAGACCAGTAGATGATAGTGGTATAGACCATGCAGTGTTTTGTTTTTTTTAATCCCCTGAAACCAGGGTAGTTTTATTGGTTTTTTGTTACAACTACACAACTACATAAGAAAGAGGGAAGAAAGAAGAGCTGGGAAGGGGGAAAAAATAAAAAACCCCAAGAGACAGGACAGTAACTGAAAACCCACACTATAACTAAAAACCCAAGAAAGGAAGGTCAAATACAGTTAGTATTCAGTTAGTCATAAAAAACACATAGCTTTTCGTTTAAAACAATGAATTTAGGAGTTAGTAAGTCCAATTTTAGTAATAGACTGCTAGCTTCTCAGTGTGTACAAAGTCTCATATCTTCTTCAGTCATAATCTTTGAGACTTTGAGAGCTACTTGTGAACTCTTAGTCGTAGATCATATGTTTCTCTGGCCACGGCTCCTTCTGCTCCTGTTGGATCTTTGTCCTCTTCTTCTAGACTCGCTGCTGCGCCCTCTTCTGGTTGCCCGTCTTCTTTCATTCCGAAGAATTGCTTCAACCATTTTTCTGCTTTAAAAACCGAATCAATCTTTTCTCTTTTATCTTTATATTTAAACAGCACCCCTTCAGGGTAGAGCCAGGTGTAAGAAATTTGGTTTATTTGGAATGTTGAAATAAGTTCTTTGTAGGCTTTTCTCTTCTGTCGAACCTCAAACGGAGTGTCCTTTAGGACCCTGATGTTAGGTTAGCTGCCAGTTCCTTCAAGTTTTCTCCGGTTGATTCAGCAACCCCTTGGAACCTGAGAATTTTGTTTGATTTCTCCATCTGCAGATTCAACAGCCGTCTATCGTGAAGATCTTGTCTTTGTTCTAATAAACCAACCTTCTTTTTGGTTTTTTTCGCATCGTGCGCTGTTTCTTTAAGTTTTTCCTCAGTTTGGGACGATTTTTTCAGCAGCTCAGCAATCTGCTGTTGCTGTTTTGCCGTACTAAGGTTTGAAGCAGCCATTAATTGGTTAAGACCATCGAGCCGTTCGTTTATGGGGCGGAGCAACTCAGTCAGTGTGGAGAATACATCTCCTTCGTCAACTCGCGGACTCTGACCAGCCCGGGTAACTTTCGATCCTCTTCCTCGAGCCCCGGCCATTTTCTCGCTTTGTTTACACTAAAGAGAACCTTTTTCGCTCCCCTTTTATCAAGTGCAAACTTTTTCGCTTGTACGGTTAAGTCTCTGACACACTTGAGCGCTTTGCTTTTCACCTCCCCCCCTTCTTTCAGAGAGGCAGTACGGTTTGTTTACGTCTGGGATTTCTCCGGACGCCGCTTAGGTAAGGGGGGGGGTAACTCACTTTTAATGCTTAATCGCTCGGTTCTTCCTCCAATTCATTGGCGATCTGAACACAGATCTCTGTTACCTTCGATTCATTCGCTGACCTTCTTGCTTGTCCCGGCTGGCATCAGCTATGCTCGGTAAAAACCGAGCCTCATAGGGGGGGGGGACAGATTGGGGCAAAAAGGAGCACCTCAATTCTCCGGCATTGCGCCATCGAAGAGGTCGCCCCCTAACGCGCCCCCGGCTCGGAGCCTCTCACTGAGACTCACCTGGGGGTGTCACTTGAGGTGGCACCCCTCCCAACACCCCTAGAGCGCGGAATGCCTCCCCAGCATCAGGGGAGAGCCTCCGCCATCGCCGAGCCACAGACCGGAAGTCTAGACCATGCATTGTTAATATCAACAATTAGAATAAAGCTGAAGAAAAACACCAAAACATACATAGTACTAAAATAAAATCTAAGCAACATTCCTGAAGAGTTTAAAGACCATGTAAGGAATAGATTTTCATTGCTAAATTCAAGTGAACATAAACCAGAAAAACTATAGGTTAAAACCAGATATATTATTAAAGAATAGTGTGCAAACACTATTCCCATAGCCAAAAGAAATGCAAAACCTCTATGGATGTCATAAATTGCTAAAAACAGACAAGAAGCAAAATTAAAGGGTGACAGAAATGGAATGAGAAATACCAGATATTCAAGCTAGATTCAGTAAAAGAGAGAGGCCCAAAGAACATATTGCAAATTTACAGTGGTTACTGGAACATACAAGAGAATTTCAGAAGAAAATTGGCTTGTGTTTTGTAGGTTACAGCAAAGCTTTTGACTATGTGGATTATTAAAAGCTATGGTTGGTTTTAAAAGAAATGGGTGTGCCACAACATTTGATTGTTTTGATGCACAGCCTGTACTCTGGACAAGAGACTGTTGTTAAGACAGAATATGGAGAAATAAAATGGTTTCCAATTGGCAAAGCTGTCAGACCAGGATGTAGTTTATCTCCCTGTCTCTTCAATCTGTATGCAGAACTTATCATAAAGAAAACTGGAGTATATTTAGATGAAAGTGGAGTGAAAATTCGTGGAAGGAACATTAACAATCTGAGACACCACATTACTGGCAGAAAATAGTAAAGACTTGAAATGACTACTGCTGAAGGTTTAAGCAGAAAGTGCCAAAGCAGGATTTCAGCTGAATATCAAGAAGACAAACGTAGTGGCTACTGGGAGTTACAGAACTTTAAGGTTGATGATGAAGAAACTGAAATTGTTCAAGATTTTCAATTCCTTCGCTCCATCATCAACCAAAAGGGAGACTGCAACTAGGAAATCAGAACAAGATTAAGACTGGGAAGGGCAGCCATGAAGGAGCTAGAAAAGATTCTTTAGTGTAAGGGTGTATCACTAGGACCATGATCAAGATAATTCATGCCACAGTGTTCCCCATTAGGATGTATAGGTGTGAAAGTTGGACAATGAAGAAAGCTGATAGGAAGAATGTTGATTCCTTTGAAATGTGTTGTTGGAGGATAGTTTTATGGATACCATGGAGACCCAAAATGACAAATAATTGGTTTCTAGATCAAATCAAGCCTGAACTGTTAGTAGACGCTAAAATCACTAAACTGGGGCTATCATACTTTCATCCCATTATAAGAAGACAAGACTCATTGGAAAGCCAATAATGCTAGGGAAAGTTGCAGGCAGCAGGAAAAGACAAAGGCCCAATTTGAGATGGATTAACTCAATAAAAGAAACCATGGCCCTCAGTTTGCAAGACCTGAGCAATGCTGTTAATGATATAATGTTTTGGAGGTCATTAATTCATAGGGCCGTCATAAATCAAACTGGAAAGCAAGGGTTGTGTGTTTCTGGCGTAATCTTCATGGGGGCGGCGGGGCTTCAGCCCCCGCTGAAATTTTCAGGAAGGTGCTCAGCCTCCCCCGGGAGCCACCCTTGCTCCTAGCAAAGCAATGCCTCTGGCCCAGCCCCAGCTCCCCCCCCGGGAAATTGGAAAGTCTACACCCTTGCATCCATTCCACATTCTGTGGCCTAACCTTGCCCCCAACCTCAGAGCTGTCTCAATGATGATCCTTAGATCAGTAGACTTGGACCCTGGTACCTTTTTCTAAAGAACTACATCCCCATTGTTATTGTTTCTGAGGCACAATGCAGCAGAATTGTTTCTGGCCCACCACCATCATACACAGTCACATTGTGCCTGAGCATCCCCTGCTGGCAGGTGGATAGAGACTAGGGCAAAGTGTTCTTCTATTGGTGCTAGACCTGTCCCTTAAAATAGTTTTTCTGGTTCCCACTCTTCTTTCTTTCAGGTGATAGGGAACATGGTTTTATGTAGCTGCGCATTAAGAGAAGGAGTAATCTTTGTTTGAAAAGCTGGGTCTCACTCATTTATTGTAGCAGATTTTTTATTGATTTGTTGCTGTCAAATTGAATACTATTGTTCTTCATTAACTGCCAGGTAATTTTTTTGTGGAAAGGCAGGCTATAGCTCTTAAATGAAATAAAAACACTCAGTGTTGTTATGCAAATGGTTCTAGTCTACATATCTGTAATTCTGCTGACTGTGATAAGTGAGCAGTAAAAGACTAAAATGTTGGGGGCAGGAATTATCTGAGAAATAAAGTACATCTCTGAATATTTTATGCTGGAAATAAAAGTGAGAGTAGAAATACAGTGAATTGACTTTCATATTTCAGCTAAAAATGTGGGAAAGAGGGAAATGGTATGCTTGTTTTGGTTTATCTTTTAAAAAGAGATTACTATTAGGGCTTGTTACACAGAGGAGTAGTCTTTGTGATATGATCCCATACCATTTCAGCAATGGCTGCAAAGTAGAACTATAAAGCTTTGACTCCTTTTCATGGAAGTATTTCCTGCCTCCAAAAGAAAGGTCACTGGAAGGAATCAGATCCTTCATCCAACACTCCTGATCCCTGAACACGGATGTTATTGTAGAGGTGTAAGAAGGCAGTTGCCATGGATCAGACCTCAGAATCATTTTCTGAATTCTAATTTTACAGTGTAAGTTAAAACTACTTTAATTGACCTAATAATGTTTGCTGTATAACCATTGACTTTCAAACTTTTTGTACTTCCAAGTATTGCAAACAGTAATGGGTATTAAGAAACCACTGTTTTCACACAATAAACATCCCCTTAAGATGCATAATTTTGATTTTATTTCATATTCTTTTGAACTACAAAGAACTAGAAAGATGAAAAATCTAGGCTGTATTTCATAGAAGCAAATTAATAGGCAAATGGGAATGCAGAGGAAGTCAACCTTTATTAGGGCTGCCAACTTCCACGTGGGCCAAAGACAATAGGGAACCCTTAGCTTACAAGTATAGCCACAAGTAACACCCACCAAAGGAAGACCATCAACTATTCACAACTATTTATGATTAATGATTATGATAAATAAAAAATTAAAAATGATCAAAATTGTATATTGCATTCATTAAAGAACACAGATGGGTTAGTGGTCATAGCCCAGTAGAATATATAAACACATATCCAAAAAATTGCTCATAACAATTAAGCATTATTTACAAAAAGATCATGTTCAAAACCAACAGTAGGCTTCTCTGTAATTCCATACATAAATAGTGTCCATAGACCTCCAAACAGAAAGCAACTGCAGTAGAAGACGCCCACTGTGGAAAGAATAACCCTAGGATTCCATTGAAGTTATTGAGCTGTGCCTATGTTATTTTGGAACTCGGGTTCAGTTTTACCAGCCAATGTTGAAGATCATTGAAATGTCTTGATTTATACCTGGGAGAGACGTACGGCTGTTATTCTTTCCACAGTGGGCGTCTTCTACTGCAGTTGCTTTCTGTTTGGAGGTCTATGGACACTATTTATGTATGGAATTACAGAGGAGCCTACTGTTGGTTTTGAACACGATCTTTTTGTAAGTAATGCTTGTTATGAACTATCTATTGGATAAGTGTTTGGTGTAGTGGTTAAGTGCGCGGACTCTAATCTGGGAGAACCGGGTTTGATTCCCCACTCCTCCACTTGCACCTGCTAGATGACCTTGGGCAAGCCATAGTTCTGGCACAGCTGTTCTTGAAAAAGAGCAGTTTCTGTCAGAGCTCTCTCAGCCCCACCTACCTCACAGGGTGTCTGTTGTGGGGAGGGGAAGGGAAAGGAGCTTGTAAGCTGCTCAGAGATTCCTTTAAGTAGTGAAGGGCAGGGGTATAAATCCAATCTCCTCTTCTCTTCTTCTTTATACAGTCTATTGGGTTATGACCACTAACACATCTGTGTACTTTAATGAATGCAATATACAGTTTTGATCATATATAAGCTGTGAATTGTTGATGATCATCCCTTGGTGGGTGTTATATGTGGCTAAACTTCCATGTGGGTCCTAGTGATCTCCTGGTATTACAACTTTAGATGTCAGAGATCACTTCCCCTGGAGGAAATGGCTACTTAGAGGAGTGGATCCTATGGTTATTATAACCTGTTGAGGTCCTACACCTCCTTAAACTCCACCCTTCCCAAGCTCCACTCCAAATCTCCAGGAATTTCCCAACCCAGAGTTGCCAACTGTAACCCTCGCCAACTCATTTGATTCAGTCATATTGCCAAATCATGGTTTGGTGCAAGCTGAAAATGCCTAGTAGGAGCTAGAGGCTCATTCATACAATCCCTATATCCCCTTCATCTCTGGTTTTTAATGGGGATGAAATAATTAATTTAATGCAGCCATTTATGGTAAGATAGAGTTGCTCATTGCGTCAAGTGCTATTTTGGTAGATATCTTTAAATCAGTTATACGGAGCCCAATAAAAATATATGGGAATCATTCTAGTGACTTTCATTGTCTGATGATCAGTCAGAGTCACCAACTGGACAATTTTTGCCAGACCTCACAGTTTTAAAAGGTAATGGCAAATGCATTTGTGACTTCACTAAGGAAAAGTTCTGGCAAACTACAATGTTATGCTTTTGTTCAGCAGCACTAATGTTCTTCTAGATGCATCATCCATTGTATGTGTGCAATTCTCATCTAAATATAACAAAAATGCACATTTGAACTGACAGGGGGGGAAAAAAATTATGTTGGCCAATCTGGAACATATCAATAAAACACAGATGCACTGATAAGCTTTTTTCCCCTTTTGTTTTAGGATTCTTTTCACCTTGGAAGACTCCAAAGCCTGTAAGTTTTTTTAAAAATTCTGCGTTAGAATGTGAGGGCATGATAGGGCTGCCAGCAAATGACTAGCAACTGGTGGGAGTCGGGGGGGGGCAGAGACATGGAGGAGACACTGGTGAACAGTTTTACATCACTTCCATAGAGTTTCCAGTGATTCCTAGAGCAGAGTGACATCATTTCTGAGTTTTCTCCAGAAGTGACGTAACACTCCACCAATGGCATTGTACTTTCTCTTGTGAGCCACCAGAGTAGCAGCAGGGAACAAGAGTTGGGGGCAGGAGGTCTCCCATCCCAGACTTTGCATTCCTAGGGCATGATCCAGCTAAAACTAACCACTTTTATGTTTCCTTCATTCCCATAGATGAGAATTAATTAGATTAATGGAATTTCTATCGGACCTTGCCCTGTATAACAGGGGTGTTGAACTCATTTGTTATGAGGACTGGATCTGACATAAATGGGACTTGTTGGGCCAGGCCATGTGTGTCGTAAAAAGTAATGCCAGGTAGCAGAGATATAAACTTTATAAAGGACACAGACAAACATGATTAAATATATTTTATCAGTTTCTGGGTAAGCATCAAGGTGGTGTGCTGCTGGTAAGCATCAAGTTGGTGTGCCCTCACCGCAAGGCCCCAGAGGCAGAGGAAAATCCACATAGGCAGACTGAAGAGCCAGCAGTGCAGCACTGGGCTGATGCCCCTATGCTGCCTGGAGTGAGGAGCAAACCCTTTCCCTAGCCCACTCTCATGGTCAATGCTCTGAGCCTATGGCCCAGGAGAAAACATGAAATGGCTGGGCATTGCAAGCTTCCTCCCCCCTCTTCAGGTCTACTTAGGGTGACAGTGGCTCTCCAGGATCTCAGGTTGAAGTCTTTCTCACAAGACACAGCCTGGTCCTTTTAACTGGAGGTGCCAGGGATAGAAACTGGGATTCTCTGCATGCCAAGCAGAGGTTCTTCAACTGAGCCATAACCCCTCTCCCCCAATCTAAAGTCAACACGAACAAGCCCAGCAAAAAACAAAAACAGAAACGCTTTGGGAGAGCCAAAGCAGAAGGTGCCCAGCAAAAATAAAATAAATTAGAAACACAGACCCACTGTGGCAAGGGAAAGCATGGAGATGGGGAGGGGGAGGCAGAGCCAGTTGCACCCAGCAGATCCAAAGCAGAAGGAGCCCAGCAAAAAAAGAAAAGAAAGAAACACACATCCCCACTTTAGCAAGGTGAAGCAGGGAGGAAGTGAGGGGGAGGCAGGGCCAGTTGCACCCGGGAGAGCCAAAGCAGAAGGAACCCAGCAAAAAAGAAAGAAAGAAATACAGACCCACTGTGGCAAGTGAAAGCATGGAGGAGGTGAAGGGCAGGTGGAGCCAGTTGCAGCCAGCACAGCCAAAGCAGAAGGAGCCCAGCAAAAAAGAAAAAGAAAGGAAGAAACACACATACCCCCTGTAGCAATGTAAAGCAGAGAGGAAACGAGGGGAAGGCAGAGCCAGTTGCACCTGGGAGAGCCAAGGCATGAGGAGCCCAGCAAAAAAGAAAGACACACCCACTGTATCAAAGCAAAGCACCAAGGAGAGCCAGTTGCACCTAGCAGAGCAAAAACAGGAGCCCAGAAGACAGACAGACAGACAGACAGACAGACAGACAGACAGACAGAAAGAAAGAAAGAAAGAAAGAAAGAAAGAAAGAAAGAAAGAAAGAAAGAAAGAAAGAAACCCACTGTAGCAAGGTAGAGCAGGGAGGAAATGAGGGGGAGGCGGATTCTGTTGCACCTGGGAGAGCCAAAGCAGAAGGAGCCCAGCAAAAACGAAGAAGAAAGACACACCCACTGTAGCAAGGCAAAGCACGAAGGAGGGGAGGGGGAGCCAGTTGTACCTGGCAGAGCCAAGTGCCAGATTAAAGCCTTAGGCCCCACAGGCTGTATAATTAGTTCTAAGTATATGGGCCCCGTTCATACGAGCCCATTTGGGCCGGGAGCGGGACGGAACTGGGGCGGAGCAAACAGGCGCGATCTCACCTCAACATCTGGCGAGCGTGCCGTCTCCGTCCCTGATCCGTCCCAACGGCCCAAACTGCGCCACAAAAAACAACCACCTCTCTAGGTGGTTGCATCCATTGGTGCGGCGCAGGCAGGGCTGTGGGATCGGTGGCGCGTCCTTGCGCCGCCGCATCCCGGCCCCCAGCCGTACTGCGCATGCCCGAGCATGCGCAGTTCGGCAGCCTCCCCCCTCCCCTCTGACTTTTCCTCCCCGGCATCTGAGCGTGCCGGGGAGTGCTGCGCCGCGGCTAGGGGATCCGTGGGATCCCGCCGCGGCGTCTCAGGTTTGGAGCGGCTCTGCGTAGCCGCGTTTCAGCCGGCCCGTGTGCCCGGGGCCATGTATGATCAAACAGTAAATCTTTTATAGAATGTTCATTTCTTCATAACAGCTTCATTTCAAGTAAGTGTGCACTAAACTACAGCCTAAAATATACTTACCAAGAAGTAAATGCTATTGAACTCAATAGGACTTATTTATTTATATATTAAACCATGTATATCCTGCCTTTCTACCTAAACTGCTTTATAACCATAATTAAAAGTTCTGAAAGTTGTCACAGCTGGCACACTGAGTTCTCAAATTTGATGCCAGAAAAGATGGGGGGGGGGGTCTATAACAGAAAAATAAAATTGGCATCTGATGAACATGTCTGGAGAAGTTATGGCAAATTCTTGGTGCCACAATGAAAAAGACCATGTTTACAGTACCCAGTTGCCTCACTTCTGATGTTCTTAAACTTTACCTCCAGATTAATATATTTAGGATTGTGCTGTAAGCTTTGGCTCTATTATTTGTTCTTGGCAATACAGTGGCTTATATGCTTAAGAATTCAGTGCAATAACAGTTCACTAATTAATATTTATTCGTGATATATAATCCTCCTGGTGTCTTTCAGTCGGCTCAGCAAAATTCGTAATGCATTACTCTACACAATTAGTCAGAGGCAAATGGGTTACAATAGAACCTGATTGCCTTGGGCAAAGCCACAAGCACAGATATTCATTATCTAGCTAGGAAAAAAAGGTAGACTTGTGAGGTAATTATAGCCAATGAAATACAGTGCACCTGACCAGTCACTCTTGAGAGAATGGGAAAGCTTAAATGCTTCCCTCTCTTCTTGCCTGCTTAATGAGGTACACACTTCTGTGCCCTTTTTCTATTAATATATTCCCCTATCCATTTTTAATTTATGCTTGGACTACTGTTTGGAAGAATGTTTGTTTTCTCTGTAAGAGAGAAAGTGCTACATTCCCCACATGGCTTAGCTGGGCTATGACCTGAAAATTCTGATAGCGCCCTTCATACAGTCCTCCCCTGAGAAATGCTTGGAGGTGTTTTCCTTCACATCAAACTGAAAAGGAGAGAACTGTTCCCAGCCTATAGCCTTTTATGTCTCATTATCTCATGTAGCTAATTTTGCCAAGCACTTGCAAAGCAAGGAGAATTAGCCAAGTGAGATAATGTGAGATGAAAATTCTTTGGGAAGCAGAGATGCTTTTTCTCTCAGTATGATGTCAAGATAAAAGCCTGCAAAGTTTTCTGAAGTTTGAAATAACTAGGAATCACCTTCATAATTCTGAGCAGTCAAAGCCTGGCTATCTTTTTCCTGGTAGATGTATGACTTTTAATTGTCTTGAAAATAATAAAAATAGCATAGTGACCCTAAATGCATTTCTGTTTCAGACTATTAGTGGGCATGGCATGCTAGGTGGTTGTTAGTAAAAATTAGTCCAGTGGTGCAGTGATCAGGAAGCTAAGTGGCATACTTTATTAAAATAAATTAATCCTCAAACTGGCAGTTCTGGGAATGGCAAATAAACAAAGATGTGTCCCAGGACAATTTGGGGCAAAATTCAAATTAAAAAAATATAAAAAGAGACCTAACTTTTCTGCTTTACAAGTGTTTTATAACTTTGATAAGGTGTACTTCTTTGATGAGTAGCTACCTAGGCCTCAGTTCTCAAGGGAGTGGGCTTAAAATAAACCTTGATCATCATCCTCATGTCTGGTATACCCCATCCACAAAGGCAGCGTCTTTGGCACTGGGGAGCAGGATTTTTAATGCCCAGCAGCTGGCTGTTTCCTGTTTTGGTCCTTCTTCCTGTGAAACCTCTGGAGCTGCTCAACCTATTCTCCTTGTTGGCTTGCACCAACTCCAGGTGCCCTGACAATCAGGGCTTCTCCTGTCTCTCCACCAACCATGTTACAGCCACTGTTCTTCCTGGATTACATCACCATATGGTTTGGGCTGAGTGCAGATCCCTGATCGATCTTTCAGCTCTCCATCAATGGAGCTGGCTGGTTCTCCATCACAGAGTGTTCCAGGTCATGGCGTCAGTCGGAGCTGAAGCTGTAGATGCATCTAAATCAAACAGTTTTTTATTTAGCAGTTGTCCGTCCAAATCAGAGCATGGAGCTGTCTTTCTTTTATGCATTCATTTTACACTTCACTGGTGCAGCTGCCACACATATATGGAAATCATAAAACTTTGGGTTGTTGCAATGGTTCTGGTGTATAATGAGAGAGGCAATGACAAATATTAAAGTACAAAATATGATTTGCCTATTGATTATTTATTTACTTACTTCATTTATACCCAACCTTTCTCCCCAATATGTACCCAAAGTGGTTTACATCATTCTCCTGTCCTCCATTTTATTTTGTCAACAATCCTATGAGGTAGAGAAGGCTGAGAATGCCTGGCCCAAGGTCACTCAGCAAGCTTCCATGGCAGAGTGGGGATCTGAACCTCAGTCTCCCAGATCCTAGTCTGTCCCTCTAACCATTAACCATGTTAATATTTATTATTCACCTGTAGGAAAAACATGATACAGATCCTGCCTAATGTTTCTTTGTTTCTATTTTATTGTAGATGATGGAACGATGGGAGAATCAAGGGAGTCCTCAGACAAGTTTATCTGCTCCAGCTATACCACAGAATATTCCTTTCCCATCCACCCTGCACAGGAGTTCTTTTCCTGATTCCACAGAGGCCTTTGACCCAAGAAAACCTGACCCATATGAGCTGTATGAGAAGTCACGCGCTATTTATGAAAGTAGGCGTAAGTGAAAACAATGGTCCCTTTGCCTGAGCACTTGACAATTTAGACATCCCAATAAATGTACCAACAGTGCCGTCTTAAATGGAATTATATTCTCCTAAATCCATCAAAGTCAATGGATTTAGCAGGGTGTATTTCTGTTTAGGATTGCACTGTAAATCTGACATGATTGTGGCTTAAACTGAAGAAAACAGTGACTACAGTTATTGTGGATAACGGGGAAAAAACACAACTTGAAACAAAACCTTGGTGCATTTTATCTTAAATCACCTTACATTGGAGAATGCAATCTATCAAATGTTTTAACCAGTTAAATTCGGCAGACATTAATTTCAAGAGACATAGAAGGAAGTTGCATGAGCTGAATGGTGTGTGCCTCCTTTAATTGTTTGCTCGGATATATGGGTAAGCATTTTATTTAGGGCTCCTGCTCTGAATCCCAGTCACACAGTACAGAACAAGGAATATCTAATTAATGTTACAGGGCAACTAGCAATGTGATTCTTGTATAATATATTTTGAGGTGTTATTTAAAGTCTTATCCAGGGGTCATTTCGTAGAAAAAGAGCTAGGGGAACTCATTAGCATAACTCATTAGCATATGCCACACCCCCTGACATCACCGGAAGTGTGTCATAAGGCCACCCCCCCACCCCCAACAGTCCTGGCCGCCGGCCTTGCAGCTCCACTGCTGAGCCCCATGAGGGGCCCGGCGGTGGACCTGCAAGGCCGGCGGGAGTGCAAGGAAGCCCCGCGAAGGCCCTCCCTGGCCCCCGGCAGGCAGGGGTGGGGAGAGGCAGGGAGGAAGCAACTTACCCTCCCTCTTCTCCTGCCTCCTCCTGGCTGAATGAGGGCCGGAAGCAGGGGGCGGGGCTTCGTCATGTGCCCCGCCCCGTACCTCACCCGGGGAAACTGCGATCCCCCGCGATCCCCCCCGAAATGACCTCTGGTCTTATCACAAAGGCTGCAGTCACACTAAATAATCCACTTTTGATCCACTTTCAGTGCACTTTTGAATTGGATTTTGCCAGTGCACACAGTAAAATCCAGTTGGAAAGTGCATTGAAAATGAATTGAAAGTGGATTATTCAGTTTGTGCGATAGCCAAAATTGAGTTAAAAATCAAACCAATAGTTTTATGAGTATGATAAGTATCTGTTGGCTTGTTTCATAACAGTGTTATGCTTCCAACTTCAGGTCTTTGGGAATCTTCCTTTAAAAGTTAAAGAATACAAAGCCTGAGGTCCATGGATGTCCTCATATGCACACACAGGCCTGAATCCACCAGAGCATTTCTGTGAACATTAAAATTTCTGCCCCTGGGTCCTTACTTTCTTACATCCCTCCTCTCCATGCCCCTGAAAATACTGCTTCTGCGGGAATTGGGAACTCTGAAAAACAGCATCTTGGATGCATTTGGAATTGCAGCAGGAGGGGAAGGCAAAAAATGAGCGGAAATCCTTCCATCTGCAGAAGTGTTCTGGTGAATCCAGTCCACACAAGGATTCCCTGCTCACTTCAGTGGAGGGACTCTCCATGGACAGAGATGTGCATAGGGTTGCCAGGTTGGATTGTCGTGCCACTGGCCTAAGTGGAGGGATGGGGGGGGCATTCCAGGAGTTGGGCGATGTCACATGATGTGCATATGTCACCTGGAAGTGATGTAGGCATGCCATGATGGTGGGGGTGACGCTCTGGTTTTTGGGTGAAACTCTATGATAAAATCATCCTCAAACCAGAGTTTTGTCCAAAAAACAGAACGTCACCCCTCCCATGTGCCTATGTCACTTCCAGGTGATGTCAGTGTGTCTCATATGATGTCACTATGGGGGGGGGATTTCCTCTCACCAGCCAGCTGGCTGCTGGCAGGCAGGAGCCCATGAAAGGGGGGATCCCTCACCCCCACCAGGAGAATGGTAATCCTAGATGTGCATGTTGGACTGTTTGTCCCTTGAAGTAAATAGGGAAACCTTCATGCTTGAGAATGTTTTGTCGATGCATTAAAGGTGTCATATGCCATAATGTCACTGATAGAAGCAGATTTTTACATTCTTTCACCCATTTCCCACAAGCTGCTGCTCCACCCTCATGCTTCCCTTTCCCCTGATTACATTAGTTAATTTCCCTCTACTTCCTGCGCGGCTGCATGTTGCCCCACCCCTTCGCCCAATTTCTCCCGCGTCTACCCGATCTTCAAAAAACAGGATTGAGTTGACGCGGGGGAGAACAGGTGAAGCTGCGGGGCAAAATGCCGCCGCACAGCAAGTAGTGGGAAATTTACTAATGTAATCGGGGGGAAAGGGAAGCGCAAGGGCAGAGCAGTGGCTTCTGGGAAATCAGTCTTTGAATCCACATCTATTAAAAAAAGCTTGGTTTGTACTTTATCATGTACTTGCTTCTATTAAAACTAGCTGAGGGTTCAACATTTTGAGGTGCAATAGTAAACTTTCCAATTGCTTTTCATGGATCAAACTGTTACCTTAGAGCAGAGGAGTCGACCTCATTTGTAATGAGGACTGGATCTGACATAAATGGGAATTTGTCGGACTGGACCATGAATGTCATAAAAAGTAATGCCAGGTAGCGGAGATATGAACTTTATAAAGAACACAGACAAACACGATTAAAGATATTTTACCAGTTTCTGGGTAAGCATCAAGCTGGTGTGCTGCTGGTAATTATCAAGTTGGTGTGCCTGTGGTAAGAATGCACCTGTAGCACTGGACAGTCTAAACTAACCTTGTATAGTGTTACCTGCACCTCTTGATTCGTAATGGTCTGGTGTGTGCCCCTTACCAAGGCGGGTAGAATGTTAAAGGAAAGTTAGCTGGAATGCTACACAAGGTTATTTAAACAATAAAATAGTTTATTAGCTAAGACATGCAAGCAATACAAAACAGAATACTTACTTCAAAAGAAAAAAAGACAGTCAGTGGATACATATATATAACAAAGATTTCCCATGCACAGAAAGCTTTCTGGACTGACCCAGGGAGACCACGAAAGACAAAGCCTTCCCTGTATCTCTCCCAGAGCCAGTGCTCAAATGAAGCTTCTGGCCCTTTTTTATACCATTTTGGTCCCATATATTTCAACAGAACCATAGAAATCATAAACTGCAGCAATTAATCTAATTGCCCTGTTAATATGGGCCATCAGGGCCCAGGAGATGTTTCACACATTCCAGAGGCAATGGGGCATCCTGATGCTCCTTTGCAAAACAAAGCAAGATAGCACCTAAATCTCTAAATGACAAAGACAAGAATGTTACAATTTCTGGATGTTCTTTGTTTCCTTGACCCCAAGCAGACATTCAGGCACTGTCTGGAGACTGGAGATGTGTAGTGAGTTTCTGCATGTAGGCAAGCCTTAGTGTTGCAAATATCCTGGCTTCCTTGACTTAATGGCAGGGGGATAACACGAACTTATGGTGCATACCAATCTTTTATCCTTAAATGTTTCCAAATTCTTTAGCTCTAAATGTTTCCAAATTCTTTAGGTTCATGAACAATGAAATGCAAATGTTGGTTCCTGTGTAAGATGGAGGAAAGATATCTCTTGAGACAAAGGCCTAGCAAAATTATGTTGGGGATCATCTTCACTGTGCTGCTTTACAGAAATAGAGGCGAGAAAGAACACTATGATTTCTTTATGAAATTAATTATATAAATGGGTTTTAAATTTTCTGAACCATTTTATTTTTTCCCACAACAGTGCCCTCACTGCAAGGCCCCAGGTATAGAGGAAAACCCACACAGGCAGACTGGAGAGCCAGCAGTGCAGCACTGGGCTGATGCCCCTGTGCTGCCTGGAGTGAGGAGCAAACCCTTTCCCTAGCCCACTCTCATGGTCAATGCTCTGAGCCTAAGGCCCAGGAGAAATCATTAAATGGCTGGGCATTGTGAGCTTCCCCCCCCCCCCCCGGTCTACTTAGGGTGACAGTGGCTCTCCAGGATCTCTGGTTGAAGTCTTTCTCACAAACCACAGCTTGGTCCTTTTAACTGGAGGTGCTAGAGATAGAAAGGGGGACTCTCTGCATTCCAAGCAGAGGTTCTCCAACTGAGCCACAACCCTTCTTCCCCATTCTGAAATCAACATGAAGAAGCCCAGCCAAAAAAAACACAAAACGAGAAACACACATATCCAATGTAGCAAAGTGAAGTGGTGAGGGGGAGACAGAGCCAGTTGCACCCAGCAGAGCCAAAGCGGAAGAAGCCCAGCAAAAAAAAAAAAATGATAGAAACACACATACCCCCTGTAGCAAGGCAAAGCAGGGAGGAAGTCCTTGAGGGGGGGACAAGCAGGGAGGAAGTGAGGGGGGGGAGGCAGAGCCAGTTGCACCCAGAAGAGCCAAAGCAGAAGGAACCTAGCAAAAAAAGAAAGAAATAAACAAACACAGACTCACTGTGGCACGGGAAAGCACGGAGGAGGTGAGGGGGAGGCAGAGCCAGTTGCACCCAGCAGAGCCAATGCAGAAGGCACCCAGCAAAAGAAAGAAAGAAAGACCCACTGTGGCAAGGGAAGGCGTGGAGGAGGAAGTGAGGGGGAGGCAGAGCCAGTTGCACCTAGCAGAGCCAATGCAGAAGGAGCCCGGGGGGGGGGGGGTAAGAAAGCCACACCCACTGTAGCAAGGCAAAACATGGAGGAGGTCAGGGGGAGGTGGAGCAGTTGTACTTAGCAGAGCCAAGGCATAATAAGCCTACTTGCTCATTGGCTGGATTAAAGCCTTAGGTGGGCCAGTTCTGGCCCACGGGCTGTACATTTGACACCCATGCCTTATAAGATATGTGCTTTCATTTAAAATTCCAAAAGCAACATGAATGCTGTTTGCTATTAATTAAGCTAGCAGTCTATGGCTTGTTATACCTGCTTTTTCACACCTGGCCCATCCATGTTCACCCCAAGCTGCCTACAACCTTCAGAGCCTGAGAAAGAGATAAGAAATGCTCATTGTCACACCTGGAATCATAAGAGATTATCTGAAAGTATAGAAAGATGCATTGACTGGACTCCACTGAAGTCACCTTTGCACATACAACTTGATCTTCTCCATTGACTAATATGGAAGAGGCCTACTTGACTGCACATTGAATTATTCCTTGAGTTGCCAACTCTGTAGGCACAAAATCCTCTAAAGCAGCCATTTCC
Source organism: Gekko japonicus (assembly GCF_001447785.1). Classification (NCBI taxonomy): domain Eukaryota; kingdom Metazoa; phylum Chordata; class Lepidosauria; order Squamata; family Gekkonidae; genus Gekko; species Gekko japonicus. The sequence continues at coordinate 3,187,405 of NW_015168652.1, read as the reverse complement.
TCCAAGGAAACTGTCATCTAGAAACCAGTTGTAATTCTGGGGGATCTCCAGGCCCTACAGAGAACTTGGCAACCCTAGAGAAAATTGTTTCACTCTTTAACTCTCAAACCCCCCCCCCCAAGGCGGCTTTATTTTCACTGGAAGAAACTTATGGATACTTGCATTTTTTTTTACTCCAGTACAAAAACAGCAGCTTGGGGAAAGCTTTCTCTGTCTGCCAACTCTGTAGGAGGTGCAATCTGTGGGCCCAGAAGAGAAAGTCTTCTCCCTGGTGGCACCAGGCTATGGAATACCCTGTTCCAGGAGACGTAGATGCCCCCTCAGTGTTGGCCTTCTGGAGATCAGTTAAAACAATAGTTTTCTGGAGGGGCCTCTGAGGGATTAAATTATTCCCCAAAATAGATTTGTTTTGTACTGAGTTTTATTGAGGGGGTTGGATTTTGGTATGTTTTGTTGTTCAGTCGCACAGTCGAGTCCGACTCTTCGCGACCCCATGGACTAGATCCCGCCAGGCCCTCCTGTCTTCCGCTGTCTCTAATGTATTATCTCTTTTTAATATTTTCACTTAACTTGCCCTGGGCCCAGTGTTTCTTTTTAGTAATTGTATGGTTTAATTTGTTTTTATTTTTATGTAAATATCATTTTTTATTTATTGTAACCTGCCCTGAATGCCTTGGAAACATCAGGTATAAAACCTATAAATGCCTACATTTCAGTGGGAAAATAGCATGGGGGGGAATGTTAAATAGTTGCCCTCCCAGTTTTACAACCACATTGTACAAAAAATAATTGCTAGGAAAGGTAATCATGAGATGACACATAACATGAAGGAGTATCCATATAACAGCATTTTCAGAGGATGTCCCAGTATTACCAGGAGTTCACAAGGATCATTTCATAAATGCTATTCAGACCTTAAATTTAAGCAGCAGGCAAAGGCTAATAGAATAATTGTTATCCACTTTAAAAACTGTTAACAGTGTCTGCTGAATGTTGCTTACAAAAGATGTTCCTCCAAATTATTTTACTTCATATCAAAATAAAACCACTGTTGCCTCTCTACACTGTACCAAACACATACCTTCTGTCTTTCTGTCAATCCAGTCACAACCATACCCACCCAGGGCTGTTTTCCTGGGAGAATGGACTGGACCTGAGTTCCGGAACCTCTTTGACAAAATTCTTTTTTAAATGTTCAAAAGTTGGTGCGTTTTCAGTATACAAGATGAAAACTTCATATCCTTCTTGAGAGTTCCAGCACCTCTTAAAAATAAAAAAAAGCCCTGCCCGTGACCCATTAGTCAATTCTACCTAGGATCCCCATAACCCCATTGGTGGTGGGAGATCTCCTGCCCCAGCAACTATTGCCCACTGGTACACCAGCAGCCAGTGGGGGAGGGAAATGTTTTGAAAATTGCTGTCGCTTCTGGAAAACACCTGGAAGTGGTGCTAGAAATCGCCAGAAACTCTGTGTTTCAGTTATTCCTAAAGAGACATGATATCACTTTCAGGTTTTCTCCTGGAAGTGATATCACACTGTCACTGATAGTCCTCCCCCCATGTCCCTGCCCCCCAGATCCTTACCAGTTGCCAGGTATGGCCTGGTAAGCCTAATTCCAGCCCCCTTTGATTATTTTGAAGATCATTAGTGCAAAAAGCTATGGATAATGATGTGTTTTAGGCTATAAATATTCTCTATAGCATCAATTAAGGCAGCAGTGCTTGGAAAAAAATCTCCAAATGATGACCTAAATTTAAAACAACAGTGTTGAAATAACCTCCCAACTTCATGGAAAGTGGCAACTTGTACAGGGAAA